>NW_012110874.1:116681-137781 GCF_000951045.1 Mandrillus leucophaeus | reverse complement strand
GTAACAGTTTAAGCATATTACAATATTAATGTGTAGAATGTTGAAATATTTATTTACATATTGGTGTATAGAAAAATGAATTGTAGAATTAAGACTTTTGACATTGTTTAGAGATGTTCTGCTTCTGAACATTTTTTCTTCAGAGTCACGTATTTCATGGTGTACTTAAATATACAGATCTACATGAATCTACAGATCCACCTATTTCATGGTCAATTTAATATATGTTATATTTGCTACCTTATATATACATGTTTCTATATCCTACACACACACACACACACACACGTACACACATATATACGCATACACAATATTGTTTTCGTAAAGAGCAAATCTGTACTGTTTTTGACACAGCACAATGGTAATATGCCATACAGTTATAGAAAGCTATGTTGTTACATAACTTTGAAAACAAATATTTTCAGGTTTTGCCTGCTTTCTGTCTCCAATTGTTTATAATATAATAGACATCTAAATATCTACAAAATCTGGCCCCTAATATTTCTGGGAAATTCTAAGGTGTTTCTGCCTTGGTCATAACAGTGTCTATTTCTACCAGAAATTCTAGTGTTCCACTAGATCTCTGCTGGCTTCTGACATTTAGGGGATCCCTGTTTTTCCTCTGAGTACAGCAGTTGCCCAACTAAGGTGCCACTATTCTGTCTTTTCTTTTCCAGGTACTCACGTCTGTGGGAAAGTGTGTGTGCCGGTGTGTGTGTGTGTGTGTGCGCGCGCGCGCGCGCGCGCGTGTGTGTGCGCGCGCATGTGTGTGGTGGGAGGACTGTCTGGTAATAGCCTTCTCTTTATTTTGGAATTGATTATAGGAGCCTCAGTGTTCTACATATGTGTTCAATATTTACATGATTTCTCTAGAGCTTTTCATTTTTATGTTTTTTCCTCAAAAACAAACTGATCACTACAATTAAGAAATATACTAATAGTATTTTATGGACAAACATTTGAATCATAATAAAATAAAGAAACAATGATTCCCACAGAAATTATATATATATATCACAATTTACAGATTATTTAATTGTCTCATGAATCAAGGCAAGAGACTCAACAATGAAGGAAACTCCTTCCTTGGTGTTCTCTTTTATTAAATCATTAGATGCCCCAAGTTGAAAGGTCTGAACTTTGGCACCAGTTATAAGCCATATGATTTATATCCATTATCTAATTTTCCATTCACTACTTCATCAGATGAAAAAAACTAATATTTTCCTAAGGACTATAATTTGTTCAAAATCACTTATCTAATAAAGGTTAAAGCCAAAATTTAAACATATCTCTGCCAGATTTCAAAGTCTCTGCTCTCCCCATAATGATATGCTGCTTCCCTTCAGAAAATATATCTAATGACCAGGCTTCTGTAATATCAGGATTCAATTAAATTATGAAAAGAGTTATCTGAATTTCAGAGAAAAAGATGTAATATTTTTCATGATATAAAATAAATTAATTTGACTATTCTATGGACAATAATACTAACTGTACCGCAAGAAAAAATATTAAAATATTTTAATACAAGGTTTAATAACTATTATTTTTAGTAGCAAGTATATTTAAAAATGACTTGAATGTCGTCCACCTTTCTGATATATTTATCGTATATAATCACACAATGTGAAAAATATTATTTGGTTCAGGGAAAACAGAATACAAATGTTTAAAACATTTTTACCTTCTTTTAAGCCCTAATCCATTTGGAAAAAGTATCTTCAATGTAATTGTGTCATTAAATCACAAAAATGGAAATTACGTTAACAGCAGGATGTTATCTTTTATTGAGGGCAAACAGCAGGGTTGCTGCTAATGAGAACATCATCAATTTATCAGCAAAAGGTCAGCCTAAAGAGCTCTTTACCTAACTTCTCCCTAAGTAGTTATTTTCCCCTTTTGATGGCATATTGCACTGACAAGCTAGACTCGTATGTGGCTATATTATTACGAATCAATCTCTATTATAACAAAAAATACGTAATTGCAAGATACACATTGAGGTTGGTACCATACTCCGAAGTTAATTTCTTTCTCTATACAGGATATGAAGATAATTGTTGGTAATCTTACTTTCTTGGTTATTTATTTTTTAACAGTTTGAAATTATATTTTAGTATGTTGTCATGCACACATTTGGAAGGTGTAAAAGTATATTAAGTAATGCATAAGTTTATGCGTGGATTAAGATAGGCCTTAGTCGACATTGATCTGATTTTTATTCTTATTCTCTTACTTATTTGCTCTTCTAACAGAAAGATAAAGCGATAATCAAACTAACAATATCATTTGTTGTGAATTTGCCATCTGCCATGCACTAATCTGTTTTAAAAACACCTTTCATTTTTAATTCATAATGACCTTGTAATACTTACAATGATAAATTTTTGTTTGCTTTTCTGTAGATATTTGAAGGCTGCCACAAGAGTTTGTGAATATTTGATTAGAGTTACTTTACTAATGATATTCAATAATTTAGATTCAGGCCTTTGGAATATAAGGCTGTGCTTATAACAGCAAAATATAGCAAAGAATTACTCTAATTAATAACAGGAATAATGCTACAAATAAAAAGTAGTCATTAATTATTCAAAAGCAAGGCCTAGTGCAGGCAGATTCCATCGGGCACCTCATTTTCCAAACCTGCTCTCTTTATGACTTTTGTTTTGAAACGAAGGAGACTAAATAAACTGGCCAATGGGTAAAAACGTAGAGAGAACAAATTAATTCAAACCTCACTTTTCTAGTGTTGTGATGGTTAATTTTATGCTTCAACTTAGGTAGGTCATAGTACCCAGATATTTGGTCAAATGCAAGTCTAGATGTTGCTGTGTAGTTATTTCTAAAGGGTAACATTTCAATCAGTAGATTTTGAATACAGCAGATTACCTTCCATAACGTGGGGATATGCGTCACCTAATAATTACTTGAAGACTTTAAGAGAAAAAAGACTGATGTCTTCTGAAGGACAAGGTATTTGGCCAACAGATTACTTTTGGACTGGAGCTGGAGCTGGAGCTGGAGCTGCAATATGACTTCTTCCTTGGGTCTCCCAACTTCTGGCCTACCTTGCAGATTTTTGACTTGCCAGACCCCAAAATTACATAAGCTAATTCCTTAAAATAAATCTCTCTCTCTCTCTGCCTATCCAATCTATCTATACCTAATATTCTATTCATTATGTTTCTCTGTATAACCCTGATTAACACAGTTGGTGAATATGCTATTATTGTAACTGAATTTTTAAAAATTTTTTCTTTACCAAATGTGTATCTGTGTATACTCAACCTTTATAATTTTGGTTGCTTTTCACCCAATTTTTTGATAGCATTTTGGCCTTTCTTTTTAATCACCATAAAATGTTTTTCACTTCCTCTTTCAAAAACTAAATCAGCAGTCCTCAAACAATTTAGATAGGGATGAGTCTACGGTCGATATCATCTTCTGGCATGCCCCTATGCATGTTGTTTTTTGGATGTCATCTTTATTTCTCTCTTTTCGATAGTTATTTTATGAGATAAAAAGATAGAGAAGCATTTCTCAGTGATGATACAGACGAACGGAGGGAGTATACAGGTAAGCATCCACAATTGTAACACAGCGTGAAATACGTCAGGGCAATAGATGTTGCACACTTGGGATGTAAGCCTACTATTAGAAGGGCCAGAGGAGACTTGCAGATGGAAATGATTCTTAGGCAGATATCTGTAGGGTGAGCAGTAATATTAAAAATAACATATATTACCCTTTGTATGCTTCTGTAACTATCCTGTGTATTTTGCAAGTATTAACTCATTTAATTATCACAAAAAATCATGCTAATCGTTATGATTTCCTTTAAAAAATAAAATAGTTAAAAATGATGAGATATCAAAAAAAGTAAAAGAGATGAAGGTAAGAAGAAAAAGTTATCTTGGCAGAGGGATCAACGTGGGTAAAATCATGGCAAGAGATAGCATTGGCAGAGTGCAGCAACTGAAGCACATTTAATGTGACCTGGTTGTTGTTTGTTGTTTGTGTGTATGCTATGAGTGTTTCAAAGACCTGGGAGGCCGGCCACAGTGGCTCATGCCTGTAATCCTACACTTTGGGTGGCCGAGGAGGGTGGATAACCTGAGGTCAGGAGTTCAAGACCAACCTGGACAACATAGGGAAACCCCATCTCTACTAAAAAAATACAAAAATTAGGCGTGGTGGCGGGCATCTGTATTCCCAGCTACTTGGGAGGCTGAGACAGGAGAATCGCTTGAATGCAGGGGGCAGAGGTTGCAGTGGGCCGAGATTGTGCCACTACTCCCCAGCTTGGGCAAAAAAGCGAGACGCTGCCTTGAAACAAAACAAAACAAAACAGCAGAGAATGAGAAATGGAAATAGTAAGCAACGATCCCAGAGTAATAAGCAGAGACCATGTGTAGCTTTTTGGACTTTAAAATAAATTTTCATATCTTTACATGACACAAAAATTTAGTATTTTCTTCTACGTATTTTGTTTGTTGGGGACTGCATCCTGATTTTTAAATGTAAATTTAAATTATAATTGTGTTTCTAAGTGTATTTTTCTGTACGTAGTTATAAACATGCCTACCTGGTGGTGGTATTGTGAAAATTTTCAGCAGTATGAAATTTAAAATTGCTTATCCACAGTTACAAATATTTTTACTAGAACGTTACTTTTCTTTCGCACATTTTTTTTCAGTATCCCATATGAGTTTTCAAAGAAAGGGCACTTAGCAATTACTAATTGACTGACTCATTCTATTACCAAACTTAATTCATGCACGAGGTGCCTTTTATATAAGCTAAAAGAGGACTGAATTCATATGTATATAATAATGCTTATTACACTGATACCTGATCTCATTTATTTAGTTCCCAGCCTCAATTTCTGCATTTGCCAAAGGAATGAGTAGCCGCCCTTCACTGTGTTGAAAAAGATAGTAAAAATGTATGAGGCAATGTGAGAACTCAAGAGTCTTTCTACGCATGTGTACTATAGTGTATACATTTCTGGAGTAATGCACTTTTCACATTTTTTGTGTGTTTATATGGCTCTCTTTTTCCTGTATGATTTCAGAAACAATGTATGCTACTTTTGTGACTAAGTCTCCTACCCTAACAGCATTATTTAGAATTTCATTTCAAGAACACTTAGTTTGGCAAAAATATTTTGTTTTACACAAACAGATTAGATAATATATTGTCAAAATCTTGTTTCTTTAACTTTGAAAACAGGTTGCAGGCTGTCGATATTGATGACTACATTATATAGGAGTTAGTATATATCATGCTCTTTGAATCAGTGATCTTAATTCTATAGTATATGTTAAATAGAATTTTAGTTTACTAAGGTATATTAAACCAGTTAGGGATAACTGCAAAATGTGAAGATGTAGGAAATTGTGAACATCCTAGAGTCTCATGCCATACATTTTTCTATCAATAAATGAGATTACAAAATTAGATAAAACGATTTAACTCCAGTTAAGTGAAGATTGTCATCGTATTTTCTTTAAAGCAACTTATTAAGTTAATTACTTAAGGATTTAATCTTTAATCTGATATTCCTTTGCACTAGTGATAATGTTTAAATTGGTATGTTCTTATCAAGCACTTAGTAGCCTACAATAGCATAATCATATGACTCTAAGAATTATAACCAGAAAGGCTTACATCAATTAAAATGGAAAAAAATAATATCTCTCCCATAATCTATTAGACTTCCATTGTAGTTATTACCCTAATGTAGGTATCTAGACCCATACATTTGACGGTTTAAAGACCAAAGTTCTCGGAAATGTTTTCTCTGTCCTAACCTGTATTTTAAAGTAAGTTAACACTGATGGAAGGAGTTACAAAAGCAGCAGTCAGTGCACCAGTAGATTCAATCCCTTCCTTCTTTCTATGGTCTATTTCCACATTTTTGCCTAGTATATGACAATATCTTTTCACCATGTGTAGAGTGACCAGCTTTACCCCTTAGCTCTATACGTGCTCGGTCAAGGACTGAACTAGAAGTAAATAATATACCCATTCTAAGCCTAGACTTTTGGAGATGATTTATGGGTAGGTTTCTATTTGCAAATGTGTGTCCCTCCCATTATCTTGAGGACATACCTAGACTGTTCTGCTGTCCTGGATGGAGCATTTGAGATGCATGATGAAAGGCTGAGTTAAACCAGCTGCCCAGCTGAGCAGAATAAACTTATTTTTTTTTATTAAGTTTATTTTCCAATTAACAAAAATAACATCTGTAGCAATGCTTTTGCCTGTGTTAGCTGTAGCACACTTGCTGGTTTATGCAAAAGTATAAAACTGTGACACATATAGATCCAGCTAAACAATAAGAAGAAACTGGTATTTATATACAAAAGCCAACATAAACCATCACATTGAGTAGTTTGATCTCTTTTCCCTACAGGAAGACATAAAATCAGCTTTCTTTGTTCTTATACAACCATTCAAAAAAGAAAAAGGAAAGAGGAATGAGTAATATGTGGAAAAGCTGCTCTACCAGCAAGGATTTGGTAGTACAACTCTTGCCATCTTCTGATCACACATTGTTCAGATGTGCTTTGTAAAAGAGTGTTTTGATCTTTAACTAGAATTTCAGAGAGTTTTTCAAAGCAATGTGGCTCTTTATAATCTTTGTGTCAACATCATTATCTTTTTTACTTATAGGAAGACCTTTCCCACTTCATGATGCATAAAAGAAAAGCAAACATTTAAACTTCCTACCTTAGGCAATAATTGCTTCCTGCAAAGTGTCAACTCATTTGTGAGCTGTTTCATGTACTCGCCAACATAACAAAGTTATTTTATAATGTTTAGAAAGGCTGTAAAGATGATCCTTCATAATCTAGTTTAATTGTCCACCAACGCTGACTTAATACGTTAATATTTACTTTGCCTTTTTTCTCCAATTTTTTTTGTTTAAAGGGAAGTCTTCACTATGATTTAAGTTAGCCCTCAAAATATACGTTGCAGAGATAAAGTTTGTGTGTGTGTGTGTGTGTGTGTGTTTATGTGATGTAACAGCCAATACTTATTTAATTTGGAACTAACACTGTTTCTATTTATGTGTTTGTTAGCAATTTTAACTATATATTATTTGGATTTAAAATAGCAGATAACCCTAACCAACTTCTGAGGACTCAAAATAATTCAATTCCATAAATAAATGTTAAATATATATTAAACACCAGGCACTTTTTTAGTTCAATAATTACTAGGAAAAAGAAGTCTCTCCTTGCCTGGAAATTATACTCTAGTGGAAATTTTCTACAGTCGGCACATAATTGTTGAATGATTAATTAATTTATGGCACAGGAACTCATGTAATACATACTATGTGTGAAGTTCTTTTTGACGTTGGTGTATAGTATAAAAAAGAGTTATAATACATGTCAACATGGAGTACATTGCTTTGTGGGTTGTGAAACAGAGGATGTAAACAATTAACAAATAATTAGGCAGGACAGTATAAGTTGTGATCAGTGTCATAAAGGACATTTTCAAAGAGATGAGAAAAAAAGTAATTAGAAAGCATACATAGGATAATCCAAACTAACCTCTCTAAAGCAATGTTATTTATGTTAAGATCTTGTAGATGAGAATGAGCTGGACCTGCAGAAAACTGAAAGGATATTTTGACAGATTCAAAGTATTAAAAAAGAGTACAAAATACAATCAAACCTAAGATTAATGAAAGAAGCACAAATCAAGCAAAAATTAGGTACGATTTAATATATTAGATTGGAAAATTATTATCTGATAACTTTTGAAAAATACATTGAAGAAGTTACAGTAAATTGAGTATCAGTTTGGAAGTATATACTATTACGATTTAGTAATATTTACTAAAACTACTGTATTTTTGGAAGTGGGTAACGGGTAGAAGCTGGAGGAGTTTTGGAGTGTGTGCTAGGAAAAGCCTCTATTGTCCTGAAAGCACTGGTAAGGGTCACTCTGGTGAAGACTCAAAAAGAAGACTATTGAGAAAGACTCAGCCTTCTTAGAGAATACTTATGTAAGCCTGAAGAGAATTTGTTAGAAATAGGAATGGCAAAGACCATTCTGATGAGGTATCAAATGGAAGTAAAGCACATATTATTGGGTAATGAAGGAAAAGCCATCCTTGTTATAAAGCAGCAAAATAAAAATGGCTGAATCACATTCTGGTGTTTAAGGTAAAACTCGTGAGTGATAAAATTGGGTATCAGAGGCTTTGGTTATCAAAGGAAACAAAGAGAAACCAGTTTCTCTTATGATGGATGGAAATTAGTGTTAGGAAGATGAATAGCAGCTTTTGAACGAGGCAGGAAGAAAGAAGTGTCTTAGGCTATGTTCGATTAGAGGCTATCGCTTGGTTGTCACATGCTGTGCATCTGAGATTGCAGATAAGAATTCAAATCTGCAGGTCAAACAGATTAAGTAATGAACAATAGACTATTATTTAAAAAGAGAAAGGAAAAATTTGTGTGCAAGAATGGGTTATTGGGAATTAAAACTTTGATTGCTAGAAGAAAATATCAGGAGTAGCTAAACTACAAAATTAAGGAAATACAATAAAATTCACACTTTCAAATACAAATCAATCATGATAATTAACCCAGGAAATCCAATACTATTAATAGCCATTTCAGAGAACATAGAGAAAAGGATGGTTGAAATAATTTGTACAATCCCCTAATCACCTCCTTGCTGCCATAGCCCTCTTTTGGCTGGCAAGTTGTTAAATGAAATGAACTAAAATTAAGATGAAAGACCTTAGATATAATATAGATATTTTAAATTATACGTCAAGTTCTGCGATACATGTGCAGAACGTGCAGGTTTGTTACATAGGTATGCATGTGCCATGGTTGTTTGCTGCACCCATCAGCCTGTCATCTACATTAGGTAGTTCTCCTAATGCTATCCCTCCCCTTGCCCCCAACCCCCAACAGGCCCCCAACCCCCAATCACCGGTGTGTGATGTTCCCCTCCCTGTGCCCATGTGTTCTCATTGTTCAACTCCCGCTTATGAGTGAGAACATGTGGTATTGGTTTTCTGTTCCTGTGTTAATTTGCTGAGAATGATGGTTTCCAACTTCATCCAAGACCCTGGAAAGGACATGAACTCATCTTTTTTACGGCTGCATAGAATTCCGTGGTGTATATGTGCCACATTTTCTTTATCCAGTCTATCATTGATGGGCATTTTGGTTGGTTCCAAGTCTTTGATATTGTGAATAGTGCTGCGATAAACTTACGTATGCTGTGGGGGTCTTCATGGTAGAATGATTTATAATCCTTTGGGTATATACCCACTAAAGGGATTGCTGGGTCAATTGATATTTCTAGTTCTAGATCCTTGAGGAATCACCCCATTCTCTTCCACAACAGTTGAACTAATTTACACTCCTACCAACAGTATGAAAGCATTCCTATTTCTCCACATCCTCTCTAGCATCTCTTGTTTTCTGACTTTTTAATGATTGCCATTCTAACTGATATGAGATGGTATATCATTGTGGTTTTGATTTGCATTTCTCTAATGACCAGTGGTGATGAGCATTTTTTTATGTTTGTTGGCTGCATTAAGTGTCATGACTAAAACACCAAAAGCAATAGCAACAAAAGCCAAAATTGACATATGGCATCTAATTAAACTAAAGCGCTTCTGCACAGCGAAAGAAACTATCATCAGAGTGAACAGGCAGCCTACAGAATGGGAGAAAAATTTTGCAATCTATCCATCTGACAAAGGGCTAATATCCAGCATCTACAAGGAACTTAAACAATTTTACAAGAGTAAAGCAAACAACCCCATCAAAAAGTGGGTGAAGCACATGAACAGACACTTTTCAAAAGATGTTGTTTTTTCATAAACCTTGTCTTTTAAATGATTTATTTTCATTCTTTGTTTCTATGCTTTACTTGTAAGTATTTGAGCTTGAAGGGTCGCATGTAGTAGTTAATTTAAGGTGTTGGTTTCAGATAGATCTAATACCAATTTTAAGAATAACCCCTTAAGCCAACAGGAGTTTATTATTTGCTTTACTCATTAACACATGCTTAATTATATAGAATTATATGTCAGCATCTATTGATGTGGTCTACATTCATTTTCTTCCCTTAAAGTATCACACCAGTGAAATATATTACTGTACATCTTAATATACAAATATACAACATAATCCATATTATTAGAATAAACATTACTTGGATTTTATAGGTTTTATTATATTATAATATTGAATATATTTATACATTTTAAAAATTATTTTCTACTTATATTCATAAATGAAATTTCTCTCTAATTTTAGTTGGGATAGCTTAGTTGATGGTTGCCATCAATTTAATAATCTGAAACATAACTTTAAAAGATCATCTTTTTCTATAATGTGGAATGCTCTTACTTATAGAATATTGATGTGATTGTGATAATTATATATATATGTTTTACTATTAATATAGGTTTTGTTTTACTTATTTATTATATTAATTAATTTATTTATTTATTTATTTTAAGACAGAGTCTTGGTCTGTTACCCAGGCTGGAGTGCAGTGGCGTAATCTCCACCTCCTGGTTTCATGTGATTCTCCTGCCTCAGCCTCCTGAGTGGCTGGGATTACAGGCACACACCACCATGCCCGGCTAATTTTTGTAATTTTATTAGAGACGGGGTTTCACCATGTTGGCAAGGCTGGTCTCAAACTCCTGACCTCAAGTGATCTGCCCGTCTCAGCCTCCCGAAGTGCAGGGATTACGTGAGTGAGTCACCGTGTCCAGCCTAGTGTTACATTTTATCTCATTATTAGGAAGTGTTTTATTCCCAAGTGTTTATAGGCAACTTACATAATTTTCTTTGAGTTGGTTTACTCATCTATAAAGTAGAAAAATTGCCTTAATGTTTTATGTTTGTGTTTTTCAAGAATCTGAATTAATTTCCTTTGAAAATTAATGTATTCAATTATTTGCCATAATTATATTCTCTGCTTTTAAGTTAACATTTAAAATATGATTTAGGCATAATTTGCCATGTTTGCTATCATTTCCTATTTAATTAATGCTTATATAGAAAATGAATATCTATATAGTTACAACTTTATCAATTCATATCTATATATGTATGTATAAAAAAGACAAATTGGAAATAATAAGCTTTGTAATTTTAAGTATTATATTTATTGAATTTTTTAAGTGAATAAATTACTCAATACCTATATAAAGCTCAAAGTAATGCTTGACCCATGTTTATTGTGGAATATATGTTATTATTTACTTTTGATAAAGTTTTAAGTTTTTTTATGTGTCTGTATCTTTGTTTTTGTTTGTTTGTTTGTTTTTTTCCTGTGTGTTCAAACTTACAGACATACGTGTTCTTTGTTCCATAACAGAAAACATAAGACTCCTAAGTGACTGTGGAAATCCTCCACGCTTTATTCAATGTCAGAGCGAAACCAATGGGAAAGGAATTGTAGTTATTGTGATTTTCAACATCCTAAAGATTTTGTTATTTGTGTGGAGAAGAGGTGATATTGTGAAGTGATAGGACATTGAATTTTACATTTATTCAAGCCCAATCTAACTTTGGCTGCCTGTTAAGGTTAAATCCGACAAGAAAAGAGACCTCCGTTCAAGCAGTCTATGAAATGTGCATTATTGGATGTCTCATTACCATCAGTCCCTCTTCACCAGGTCATTCATGATACCTGTAGCCCCAGCTACCGATTAGGTAGTACTTCAGTTTTCTTGCTCCGTGTAGGGCTCCACGGAATCTGTCTATTTTTTGACAAGAGGCATCACTCAAGATCAAGATACACTAATGAATCTGTGTGTGTGTGTGTGTGTGTGTGTGTGTGTGTGTATGTACAACACAGGATTCGGAGTCATAAAAATAATTTACTGTGCCTTCCCCTTTTCCCTCCCCCCATCAAAGTATTTTCTAATCGAATTCCTTCAAGTTTCACACATTTGGGAGGGAATCACTCTTTTAATCTCTAGTGATGCTTTGAAAATCTCCCTTTTACACTGTGTGACTCTTTTATGTAGAAAAAAAGGAAAAGTTAAACTTGAGATTAGAATGACATACACATAACGTGTAATACAACGTAGTTTCTTAAAAAGAACTTTATGTTAATTTAGCAAGTGAATAAAGACTATGAAATTTTACAACATATTTAAAGAATTTAAATTAGTAGCTGATAAAGAATGCATAATTACTATCTTTATAGTAAAATAACATGAACCTATACTAGCAGATTCCAAGGAGTATTTCTTTATCTAGCAAAATATTTTATCATCTGTCTAAATTAAAATCTTAAATACATAAAACACAAATTAGTATTTTTATCTTCTATCTGCGTGTTATCCAGAGATCTCTATTCCCTTTTAATTGCCAACTTCAAATACTTACACTTTAAAAAGTCCTTAATGACTATCTTCTTATTCATTCATTCATTCATTTGATTGATTGATTCAACAAATGTTTATTTTGCTTCCATTATGTGCCAAGAGCTCTCATAGGTGCTGCAAATACAACTGGGAAATAAATTCCTGCTCTCCTGGAGTTTACATTCAACTGGGAACAAACAGAATGTAAACAGGTCAATGTCTATTATGTTAATGGCAATAAGAGCTATGAAGATGAACACTGCTTTACAGCATGGGAAGCTGTTGGCTGAGTAGGGTCCTATTTCAGATACAGAAGCATTTGAGCAGAAACCTGAATGAAGTGATCATGAAGAAGTCTTTCAGACATATTAGGAAAAAAATTCAAACCATAAGGAACAGTAAATGTAACACTGCAATAAGCATGATTGGCACATTCAAAAGTGTAAAAGGAGATCAGTGACTGAGGCCCCCTGAGTAAAAAGAGGAAAGATAGAATTTAGGTCTGGTAAAATAATCATAAGGTTGTAGCAACTAGGACCTGGTAAGCTAAGGTAGGGGCCTGGGATTTTATTCTGAGTGAGTTAGGAGGGATGGGAGGATCTTTTTTTTTCCAAGAAGTGATATGATTTGTTGTATGTCTTCATTTTAAAATGATCACAACTATGACTGAGAATAGACTACCATAAATCAGTTTTAAAAGATTGGTAATTGAGCAAAGTGTCTAATTCTAAAAGAATATATTAGCCAGTAATTTGTCCAAATTATACATTTGTTTAATGTAAAATCTATTCAGCAGATAGCTGGATACTATTAATCACCTCTGCCTACCCTTTTCATAACTGTGATTAATATATGTAACTAAGAAAACTAGAGAAATTATGCACTATTTCCTATTCAAAATCTTTGGGGTTTGTACTCCGATGAAAACTGATCTTGTTTTTGTGTGCTTCTTAATGTGTGTTGGTTGGCTTTTGCAAAGGTCTGAGTTGTTGTGCCCTCAAAATTCATGTATTAAAATGTAATCACCAATGTGATGATGTTAGATGGTGAGACTTTTGAAAGGTGATTAGGTTACAAGGCTAGAACCTTCATGGATGGGATTGATGTCCTTAGGAAAGAGGCCTAAGTGAGCCCCCAATATTTCTTCCATGTGAGGACATAGGAAGAAGGATGCTGTCTGTGAGGAAGTAGGCCCTCATCAAACACCAACTCTGTCAGTGCCTTGAACTTGGAATTTCCAATCTCCAGAACCACAAGAAATAAATTTCTGTTGCTTAAAAACCACCTCCTTTATGGTATTTTGTTACAGTAGCCCAAATAAACTAACACAGCTTTATTGTTTTATTTTGTTTAATTTTTTATAAAACCCGAATCCCAGCTATTTCAGAATTAGCAATGTGTAGTGCCTATATATTTATTTGTTTTTGCTTAGTGCTATTCCTACAAAAAGAAATAGAATCCAAATTTTTTAAATAAAACAAATCTTAGAATAACTGAAATATTTGACATAAGGATGCATATGATCACATATTTTTGGTGTGTGTATGTGTGTTTACTCTATTTTTGAAAGGTCCATTTGATCAAATTAGTTTTATTTTCATAACAGAGTTTCTTTTTGTATTTGACCTTTCATTAACATGGCTTTTTAAGATTACATAGAAGAAACAGAGCTATAGTATTGTTTGTTTGGATTTTTAGGGATAAAACAATGAAAACAAGAAAAATATACTGTTTTTCTAGCTATCTAGGGAAGTTTAGTAACAGTTTTTCCAAACTAACATCATGATAACTGTGACCATTTATTGACTAATTATTATAAGTTAAACATCGAGCATTTATATTATTGAAATTAACAATCCTTCTGCATATCTCAAATAAGTGAATATGACTAATTTAGTTTTAGTCATATTTAGTAATTTAGTAAATTTAATTTACTAAATTTAAATTACTAAATTAATTTAGTTAATTTGGTAATTTTAATTTCACTGGTAGAAAAATTGAGACTCAAAAAGAATATATAATTTTCCAAAGATTACACATATATTTGGGGGTACAGATTTTACACTCTACTGCTATGTGGTTTTCACTTCCATGAAAGTACAGCAGGCCACACTTTCCATAAAACCACATCCACACCTGAGTGCTGGTGGCTCTCTGCTCTTTTCATCAAGTATTTATCCTTTCCAAAACAGAGAGCCTAAGTGGGCGTGCCGCTTGGCTGTCTTGTAGAAGTGATCTCGGGCAGCATTCTTCACCAAGTTGTATCTGAAGCTACTGACCCCTCTAAGATCCAGCTCTTGTAGTTTTTGTTGTAACTCTCACAGTGTTTTTTGGTCTAATATGTCAATGTTGGGGTTTGTTTTACACAATCTATGAAATATAAGCCAAAGATTTTCAGAAAGAGAACAATTTGCGTCTACCAAATTCAAAATTTAGTAGTGCTCTTAAATAGGTTTCTAGAGGCACCCTATTTGACTAAAACCTGGTTTGCATAGATTATTATATATTTTTAAATATCTTTTGTTTTAAAGTGCCAGCAGAATGAATTAAACAGTAGAAAGAAAGATGGAAGCATTAAGTTTTGGGAATTTGTCTGTAAGCCCAACTAATACTTTGCGATAAGATTTGCTAAGAATTTTTTTTAACTTTGCTTAAACTAGTTCTGTAATTATTGATAGAGAAAAAGTACAGGTAGGAAACAAATACGTAAAGATCCAGTTCAAAATCTAAGGTGGTGTTGTAAACCATGGAGTAGAGCAGATCAGGAGAGAAAAAAATCAAGAATACAATAGTCATAATAATTTTTGAATGATACTGAAAAGTAAAATGACATCTAAATATATCTGCCTAATGTGGCAAAAGTAATGAATAATTTTAGTGAGAACTATTAAGTGACCAGAGTGAAAGTCAAAGGGAAGTGGGAGGTGAGCGTGAAGCAAGAACAGCTGCAGAAAACACCTTTTTTTTTCTTTTTTGTTTTTGAGAGGGAGTCTCGCTCTGTCGCCAGCGGGGAGTGCAGTGGTGCAGTCTTGGCTGACTGCAAGCTCCGCCTCCCGGGTTCAGGTGATCTCCCTTCCTCAGCCTCCTGAGCAGCTGGGACTGCACAGAAAATAGATGAGAAGAAAAAGAGGGCTGTGTAGTTGAAGAGGATGCGGGATTATCAAGTTCTTATTTATACATTTCAATATTTATTTAATGGTAGAAATGTATCCATAATGTTGAATAGAACACAATTTGAAGAAGGCTACATACAATATGATAAAATTCATATACTTTTTCAAAGTGAAAAATGTATCATATGTACAACTCTATTTTTAATGGAAATATAAGCCTCAAATGTATTAACATTGCCTGCGAGCTTACAGGAAAGTGCACAGTTAGGTCGGGCAGGGGCACAAAGGAGCATCATCTGTATTTGTAGCCGCTTAGTTTAAAACTATGTATGTGCATATATAGTGATTATGATAAATATATAAAATATATTTTAATTCCTATTATTATCTGTAACTGTACTGAAAATTTTTGCATTTGGAATATGAAGTAAACAATCTATGACGTTAGATTTCTGAGTTGTAAATTTCAATGTTATGGGGAAAACCTAGGTGTAGCTTTTTACTTTATCATTCATAAATAATGTATCTATAACCCCATACAGGGAGAAGCTGCGGACTAGATATCTAAGTAAAGATTTCCATCATATACCTGACAAGGCTATACAATCGATTTTAATAATATGACCTAGAGGCCGGGCACGGTGGCTCACGCCTGTAATCCCATCACTTTGGGAGGCCCAGCTGGGCGGATCACGAGGTCAGGAGACGAGACTGTCTTGGCCAACATGGTGAAATCCCGTTTCTACTAAATACAAAAAAATTAGCCGGGCGTGGTGGCGGGCGCCTGTAAGGCCAGATACTTGGGAGGCTGAGGCAGGGGAGTCGCTTGGACTCAGGAGGCGGAGCTTGCAGTGAGCTGAGACCGCGCCGCTGCACTCCAGCCTGGCGACAGAGCAAGACTCCGTCTCAGATAAATAAATAAATACATAAACAGAAGAATATCACCTAGACTAGTTAAATAAATGAAATAAAATGTATGACATTGGGGATTGATTTCTAATTTTTAGGGTATGCTGAAACCATTCTTTTCTGGAATGGAAAATGATATCTTCAAAAGAACTAGCAGCTACCATCAAATGAATTCATCTGAGTAATACTCTAGAAAAGAATAATGTAGGTTTTTTTAAATTGATGCTAAATCTGGAAAGTAAAAATTTCATAATGTGCACGTCGAATCTGCAACAATGTGACGATCAGAAATATTTGAAACCACAGGCAGTTTAAACGTGGGCTTGGAGGACAAAAGAGACTTTTTTTCTTTTCCCTTTTTTTCTCCCTCCTTCCCTCCCTTCCTTCCTGTCTTTCTCCCTACTTTCTTTCCTCCCTTCCTTCGTTCCTCCTTCCCTCCCTCCCCCTCCCCGTCCCTCTGCCCTTCCCTTCTTTCCTCCCTTTTTCCCTTCTCCTCTTTCTCTTCTTTCTTTCTCATTTCTTCCCTTTTTCCTTTCTTCTTTCCTGCATTCATTTGTTCCTTTCTTCCTGTGTTTTGGCTTGTTGAAATATTGAAAGTCAGAAGAGATAAAAAATAAAATCGATAAATTCTCATTTTAATGGATTAGCTTTATTTGAACTAATGTAGATTATAATTTTTCTCAAATTGGAATGAAATGATAACATTCATTTTTAGGTGAATATTAGAATAAGGTGTCTTTTGGTTAGACAGACTCGGGTAAAAATCTTGTTTCTGCCACTTTCCAGCTTTGAAATATTAGAAAGTGTACTTTTTTTCCTAGTGACACAGTTTCCTCCCCTATAATATGAAAACTATAGCATCAATTTCAAAGGGATGTTGTAAAACTTGGAATATACACACACACGCGCTCACGCGCACATATATACATACACACATACATGTATATAAACACATATACATATGCATGCAAATATACACACACACATATATATACACATGTACTCTATATATACACACATATATCTGTGTATATACATACACACATATAATAGTGCCTTGGCATATAGCAAAACAAATATATAATATTTTTACTATAATATTTTCTTTTTCAGGCATTTTCCACATATTTCATCTTTACCATAGCTTTGTAAAGTAGGTAGACTATTGTGCCAGTTTGCTTTTCTCCTGTATCTTTTGTCTTCCTACCTCCTTATCTGCATATTTCTTTCATCCTTGCTTCCATTCTTTCTATCAGCATGAGAAGAGCGAGAAACTATGCTAAGCTTTAGGCCTACAAAGATAAATAACATTTTATAACTGATTTAGAAGGCAAAAAGTCTAGGAGAAAAGAAGCGCACAGTGTTTGAAAATACTGAAAACAGAGTTGTCTGTTGCTTCATTGTATGGTCCTATAGCTGGTCAGTGGTAAGGGAGACCCAAATGTTCATGAATCATGACTTTCAGAAACAATTAGTCCCTGTAAACCTCAAATGTAGGTAACCAAGACTTTTTTGGTTTGTTTGTTTTGTTTTTTTCTTGCACCCCACCACAACCTACCCCCAGTAACTGGAATACTGGTATTAACTATGTGAGCAATATATGGTAAAGAGGTTATGTAATATTAAAAATACCTTTTAATTCCTAACATATTTGTGGAATATTATATTTTAGTAAATTTAAATTAGAATGCTGTAGTATCCACCCAAGTTTGTAGTAAAGTGTGAGCTGAATTCCATTTGCTTGAAGAGATAACTTATTCTGCTTTTTAAGATTCATCTTTCTGTGCATCTTTTATTCAGTTCAACTGAAGGACAGAATAGAATAAAATGAATAATGAGCTAGTAGCACATAAGACTAACCCTTTTGAATAATAATAATAATAATAAAGTACATTTGCTCCCTTAGGTTATGTTTCAGCAGAAAAGACATGTATTCATATAGTCAAAAAAGGATGTTAAGGGATCTCTAAACAGCACAATGAACGATTCAAAGTGTAGTATTATTATAGAGGAAAGAAAATGTCTGGTTAATGCATGTAGGAAAGAATTGCATAACAAAACTAACAGGAAAACTGGGTACTGCAGGCGTGCTATGGGTTTAGGAATTAGCATAAGAAAAAATGCAGCAATGAATCGAGATATTTGAGAATGTTTAAAAGTAGGTCCTAATTCCTAGTACCAAGTAGATATTATTCAAGTTATTGAGATGGTAAAGAACAGCAAATGGGCCTCAGACAAAACTAGTGAATTCCTTATACAACAACACCCCCAACAGGGATTTGCTCAAACTTCAATCAAATGTACATATTCTTAGTGTAGTAGATCGGCAGAAAACATGTAAGGCAAGATCTACAATTATCTGTATAAGAATTATTTAATTCTGAAGTCAGAAATATTATATGTTAAGAGTGGCTGTGATTTTCTCAGAACTAACATTTCTGTCAGTTTTTATGATGTAGGTTTTTAAGCTGAATTAACTTGACCTTCTATAAAGGTCTTCAGAAACTCGTCATAAAACTTTTAATATATCTAATAAACTGGATTATTCTTAATAGTTACTATATTAGTAAAAGTACTAGTACTTTACTAGTCCCAACAATAGGAATAGTCTTAATGCTTAATTGTGTCAAAAAAAAAAAAGTAACTTACCTCACTTAAAAGTCTTTAGTGTACTATAATTATTAATTCTTATGGAATGATTCTATGCAAGATAAATTCTCTTTGTGAAGGTCAAAAGATCATTTAAAATATTGAAGGAAAGTCCAGGCCTCCCACTTGTCATTTTACTGCTTCTTCATAACACTCTTTCTGCTCATGTTTCTTTTAGTGACTATGAATGTGAATAATTTATAAATTATAACTAAGGAGAATATGCAAAAGAACAATAATGTCTCCTGAAGTTAAATTAGAAAATAGCTGAGTTGATTGTGTAACTCTCCTGAAACAATTAATGCAGTGTTCTGCTAAACCGCTTTTCATTTCAGAATGTCTAAAATGGGAAGAAAATTGAAACAGATATGAAATCTTAAGTAACTCAATTTTATGTAAATTTATGTATGAAACAAAAAGCAGAATGGCAATGAAATCTTCTGGGCTTTAATTTGATTTGAGGTCTGATACATATTTTGACCATCTTTCTTTCATGCAAAAAAGAAAATACTCCAGATAGAACAAGTCATTGACAGCCTAAAGTACATCAATCAAATTGCTAACTTATGATGCTTCTCAAGGGTATTGGCTCTTTGGTAGTCGTCAGAAATATAAATGGACAATGTGGTGTGGGTGTCTGTGCAATGGAGCAGAGAGGCATGATATTTGATGTGCCATATTCCTTCATTTCAAACAATTAATTAATGGGCTGCTATATATCCTGTTTCTCAGGGGTCAGAGGTATTGTTAAGAATCCTCAATGTTGCCTGTTTAAATTAAAAAAGATGACAGACAGATGCATCTAGGGCGTTAAGCATAAAGAGAGGACAAAATTCTTGTGTCTCCAGAAAGCTAATGCCAAAGAATGTGAGCATCTAAACCCAAATGACTTAGTTCCCTCTGGCAAATTTTAATTTATTAAACTTTAACAACATAAAGGAGAAAAATTAAAGGTAGTTAATTCCAAGAAAATAATTAATTCAATATATTTTGTCTGGAAAGCCATTTCTCTGAATCAATTTTCTGATTAAACCACTTGTAATTTAAGAAACAGAATATTTTTAAAAGAAATCACATTTCTGAGAAGAATGGTCTTGGCAGTCGTAGACTTTTCTCTTTTGCAAACCAAAATACATTGTTACTGTGAGAATGTAAGTGTTTGAAATAACATTAAGATTTTAGGGTATACGTATATTTGGGTTATAAGAGTACATGTATTAAATAGGGCTCAGTTCAAAAAGAACTCTAATTTTATTAAATAGAAATATAATCTTAATATTTATGCAGAAAGCAACTTTTGCTTGGGCATATTTTCATCATTTTTTTTTTCCTTTACTTGACACTATTATAAATTGAGATTCATTGTTTTCTTTTTTCCCCTTGTATATTCAGGGTCATTCAAAGCTAAGCTACCTGATGAAACAATAAAGGTTAAAGAAATTCAACAACAAAATTAATGCTGCAAGTATCTCTCTTATTTTAGACATTCTTCTAACTGCTGGAACTAAGAAGACATGAATGATGAAACTTGTGTTCTTCTGGGAATGATATATACTTCACATAAATATAAATAAAAAGCCTAGAAAATTACGAATAAGTTATATGAATGAAGTTGACAGTAAATGAAAGAAGTCCGTTTAAATATGGTTATCAGAAAGCCTCTACAGAAGGTACCATCTAAACCCAGATCCAAGAGATGCCGGTAGACTATGCTAAGAACCATGGAGGGAACGTTCCAGAGTGTACATGTTCAGAAGCTAAATAGAGTGAGTTAGACACACCTGGGAAACGAAAAGGAAGCCCATGTGGATGGAAAACAAGGAGTGTTACTGTAGGCCATGAAAACATTTTCTCTTTGTCTGTCGCGGGCTCTCTTCTGTTTTGTTTTGTTTTTGTTTTTGAGACGGAGTCTCGCTCTGTCCCCAGGCTGGAGTGAGCGGCGCCATCTTGGCTCCCTGCAAGCTCCGCCCCCCGGGTTCCCGCCATTCTCCTGCCTCAGCCTCCCGAGGAGCTGGGACCACAGGCGCCGCCACCGCGCCCGGCT
>NW_012110874.1:93914-116146 GCF_000951045.1 Mandrillus leucophaeus | reverse complement strand
AATGTCCCATTCTGAACAGGTATGCCTTCTGAACAATTAATGCAGTGTACCTAATGTACATCAATCAAATTGCTAACTGATGATGTTTCTCAAGGGTATTGGCTCCTTGGTAGTCGTCAGAGATATAAATGGTATATTTCGGTATATATCACAGTATACATTTTCTCATTTAATCCTCATAATAACTCAGCAAAGTATGGCTTATCATCACCTCAACAGAAGAGTCAGTTTAAGTTACTGCATGTAGATAACTATGCAAAGTTATAGAGAAGAGTTGAAAAGACACACAATTCATACTGGAAACATTTTTCTCAGTTCTTTGCTGTTCACTTTATCATATCAAGATATAAATAATAAAATATAAATTGATTTGTCTTATAATTGTATTTTCAGGATATATATTTAGAACCTAATCATTAATGTTTGTATTCATGTGAAATAAATTATGAAACCATAGAATTGTCATATTATTTGATTAGTGATAAATTTCCATCTTCCTCCCTCCCTTCCCCTCCCTCCCTCCTTCCTTCCTTCCTTCCTTCCTTCCTTCCTTCCTTTCCTTCTTTCCTTCCTTCCTTCCTCTTTCACAGACCAAATGGCACTTTTATATTTAGATAAATTTTAGTAAGCAAGGGGATATTTTTTGAATGAGATTCTAGACTTTATATGGATAATCAAGTCTAGAAATTCTTCTCCCAATTACTTTTCTTTTGTTACTATTAACATTATAGTTGATATTTTCATATAAATATTCAGTGAGATTTTTTTTTTGTATAAAGTTTCATGAATTTCAACACTTGTAGAGATTCACATAACCAGTAGCATAGTCAGGATACAGCATAGTTACACCATTCCATAAACTCCCTCTTTGCTATTCCTTTTCAGTGACACATTTTCCACTCATCCTTGATTCTTACAATCACAGACTGATTCTCCTTCACTACAGTTTTGTCTTTTCAGGGATATAATATAAATGGAAACATATAACATGTGACTTATTGAGACTGGCTTTTTTTTCATTCAGCATATGTCTTTGCTATCCACCCAAGTTAGGTGAATAACTAGCCCATTCCCTTTTGCTGCTGTTATATTCTATTACATGGATATACCAAGGTGTATATCTCCTTTTATCCACTAAGGGGCATTTCAGTAGTTTCTAGTTGTTGGCAAATATAAAAAGGAACTTTTATAAGCATTTGTGTACTGTTTATTATATGAACTATAGTTTTCAAATTTCTTGAGTGAATACCAAATAATGAAGTTCCCACATATGTGTGTCTCTTTATAAAATACTGCCTAACTTTTTTTTTTTTTTTTTGCAGAGTGGCTGTACTAGTTTTTAATCCACCAGATTTGCATGAGAGATTGAGTTGCTCTGCAGCCTTGTCAACACTTGATATTTTCAGCATTTTTCACTTAAACCACTCAGGCAGTTATGTAGCAATATTCTTTTATAGTTTCAACTTACTTTTCTGTATTGGCTAATTATGTGCTAATTTTTATTTCTGCATTGACTTCATTCACTTAATGTCATTTTCATACTTTAAAAATTTTATAAAATTCATTTTATCATTACACATTTTTCTTGTCAGATCTAAACACTATTTGCCTAACCTCAGCTCACAGATATATTTCCCTACCTTTTCTTGTAAGTGTTTTATAGTTTGGGGTTTTAAATTAAGGTCTGTGATTCGTTTTGAGTTCATTTTATATACAGCATATGCTTTTGTGTTGAAATTCATTTTTATTTGGATGCCCAATTGCTCCAGCCTGACTTGTTGAAATTTTTTTTGTACTTTTATCAAAAATTAAATGGCCATATTTGAATGTGTCTGCATTTGGATTCTCCATACTTCCACTGATGTATGTGTTGATACTTTTGCCAATACAACACTGTCCTCATGTAGAGTAAATCTTAAAATTAACTAGTGTCATTCCTCCAATTTCATTTTATTTTTCAAACTTCCTGTGGCTGTTTTTGTTTCTTCAACTTTCCTTAAACATTTAAAAACTGGCATGTATAAACCTACAAAAAAATTCTGCGTGAAATTTTATTAAAAATTAAGTTAAATCTATAGATCCATTTGGAGAAAATTGACATCTTTACTAATCTGTGTCATATGTTCATGAACTCAGTTTATCTTTACATGTATTTAGGTTTTTCTGGATCTTTTCCATCACTATTTTATACACTATTTTATAGTACGCATCATACAGGTCTTATAGAAACCACTTGGACATACCTAATTATTTCATTTTTGTAGCTATTGTAAATTTATTTTATGATACAGGTATTCAATTGCTTATTGCTAGTTTATATGAATACATATTTTTTGTTGTATAGACCTTGTAAATTGAAACTTTCCTAATCCCACGTTTGTATAATGAGTGTCTTGTAGATTATTTGGGATTTTCAGTGTAAATAATCATATCATCTGTAAATAGGGACAATTTCCATTTTTAGTTTTATCTTAGTTTTTTGCCTTGTATTTTCTAGGACATTCTAATATGATGCTGATTAGAAATGTTGAGAAAGGATACACATGCCTTGTTTCTAATCATGAGTGGGAGGTTGCATTGTCTTTCACCATTCAGTAAAATCTTAGCTGGAATTGTTTTTATTGTTGCTTTTTGTTTTGTTTTGTTTGGTAGATATCTTTGACTAGGTAGAAGATGTCTTCTCTATTTTTACCGTGCAGAGAGTTTCTATTATTGAGGTACACTGAATATTATTTTTTTCTGCGTCAGTTAATATGATACATTGATTTTTTTTAGGCTGTTAATGGTGTATTGTATTGATTTATCTTCGTATATGAATCCAGCCTTCCATTGGCAGTGTAAACCCCACTTCGCCATTATGTGTTTGTATGTGTGTGTGTGTCTGTATATATGTATATGCATATATATATAACATATAACTTTGATTTGTTAAAATTTTTCTCATAACTTTTGCATCTATATTTGTGAAAGATAATTGCTTCCAGTTTTCTCTTCCTGTTCTCTTTTGGCCTGGTTTTGATGTCAGGATAAGACTGGCTTTGAAAAATGATTTGGGAAGTGTTCACTTCCCTCTGTTGTCCAAAAGAAATGTGTAAATTTGGCACTATTTTGTCTTCTGAAACTCACGTGAAAGTATTTCTGGGCCTAAAGATTATCTTAAAAGTTTTTGAACTAAAAATTAAGTTTATGTAAGAGTTACAGGAATATTCAGATTATCTCTTTTTGTCGGGTGAGTTTTGAAATTTTTTGTTTTCTGAAAAATTGCTTTATTTTTATTTTATTTTTTTAATTTTTAAATTATACTTTAAGTTCTGGCGTACATGTGCAGAATGTGCAATTTTGTCACTTGGGTATACATGTGCAGTGGTGGTTTGCTGCACCCATCATCCCGTCACCTCCATTAGGTATGTCTCCTAATGCTATCCTTCCCCAAGCCCCCTACCCACCGACAGGCCCCAGTGTGTGGTGTTCCCCTCCCTTCGTCCATGTATTCTCCTTGTTTAACTCCCACTTATGAGTGAGAACATGCAGTGTTTGGTTTTCTGTTCTTGTGATAGTTTGCTGAGAATGATGGTTTCCAGCTTCATCTATGTCCCTGCAAAGGACATGAACTCATCCTTATTTATGGCTGCATAGTATTCTATGGTGTATATGTGCCACATTTTCTTTATCCAGTCTGTCATTGATGGGCATTTGGGTTGGTTCCACATCTTTGCTGTTGTGAATAGTGCCACAATAAACATACATGTGCATGTGTCTTTATAGTAGAATGATTTATAATCCTTTGGGTATACACCCAGTAATGCGATGGCTGGGTCTTTATAGTAGAATGATTTATAATCCTTTGGGTATATACCTAGTGATGGGATTGATGGGTCAAATGGCATTTCTAGTTCTAGATCCTTGAGGAATCACCACACTGTCTTCCACAATGGTTGAACTAATTTATGCTCCCACCAACAGTGTGAAATGGTTCCTATTTTTCCATACCCTCTCCAGCATCTGCTGTTTCCTGACTTTTCAATGATTGCCAATCTAACTGGCATGAAATGGTATCTCACTATGGTTTTGATTTGCATTTCTCTGATGACCAGAGATGAAGAGCATTTTTGATATGTTTTTTTGGCTGCATACATGTCTTCTTTTGAGAAGTGTCTGTTCATATCCTTTGCCCACTTTTTGATGGGGTCGTTTGTTTTTTTTTCTTGTATATTTGTTTAAGTTCTTTGTGGATTCTGGATCTTAGCCCTTTGTTGGATGGATAGATTGCAAAAATTTTCTCCCATTTGTAGGTTGTCTGTTCACTCTGATGATAGTTTCTTTTGCTGTGCAGAAGCTCTTTAGTTTAATTAGATCCCATATTTCAATCTTGGCTTTTGTTGCCATTGCTTTTGGTCTTAGCCATGAAGTCTTTGCTCATGCCTATGTTCTGAATGGTGTTGCCCAGGTTTTCTTCTAGGATTTTTATGGTTTTAGGTCCTACATTTAAGTCTTTAATTCATCTTGAGTTGCTTTTTATGTAAGGTTTAAGGAAGGGGTCCAGTTTCAGTATTCTGAATATGGCCTGCCAGTTTTCCCAACACCATTTATTAAGTAGGGAATCTTTTCCCCATGGCTTCCTTGTGTCAGGTTTGTGAAAGACCAGTTCATTGTAGATGTGTGGTGTTATTTCTGAGGCCTCTGTTCTATTCCATTTGTCTATATCTCTGTTTTGCTACCAGTGCCATGCTGTTTTCATTACTGTAGCCTTGTAGTATAGTTTGAAGTCAGGTAGCGTGATCCCTCTAGCTTTGTTCTTTTGGGTTAGGATTTTCTTGGCAATGCAGGCTCTGTTTTGGTTCCATATGAACTTTAAAGTAGTTTTATCCAATTCTGTGAAGAAAGGGATTGGTAGCTTGATGGGGATGGCATTGAATCTATAAATTACCTTGGGCAGTTTGACCATTTTCATGATATTGAGTCTTCCTATCCATGAGCATGGAATGTTTTTCCATTTGTTGGTGTCCTCTCTTATTTCCTTGAGCAGTGGTTTGTAGTTCTCCTTGTAGAGGTCCTTCACATCCCTTGTAAGTTGTATTCCTAGGTTTTTTTATTATCTTAGTAGCAATTATGAATGGGAGTTCACTCATGATTTGGCTTTCTGTTTGTCTGTTATTGGGGTATAGAAATGTTTGTGATTTTTGAACATTGATTTTGTATCCTGAGACTTTGCTGAAGTTGCTTATCAGGTTAAGGAGATTTTAGGCTGAGACGATGGGGTTTTCTAAATATACAATCATGTCATCTGCAAAGAGAGACAATTTGATTTCCTCTCTTCCTATTTGAATACCCTTTATTGCTTATTGCCTGATTACCCTGGCCAGAACTTCCAATACTGTGTTGAATAGGAGTGGTGAGAGAGGGCATCCTTGTCTTGTGCCAGTTTTCAGAGGGAATGTTTCCAATTTTTGCCCATTCAGTATGATATTGGCTGTGGGTTTGTTATAAATAGCTCTTATGATTTTGAGATACATTCCATCGATACCTAGTTTATTGAGAGTTTTTAGTATGAAGCAGTGTTGAATTTTATCGAAGGCCTTTTCTGCTTCTGTTGAGATAATCATGTAGTTTTTGTCTTTGGTTCTGTTTATCTGATGGATTATGTTTATTGATTTGTGTATGTTGAACCAGCCTTGCATCCCAGGGAGGAAGCCGACTTGATTGTGCTGAATAAGCTTTTTGATGTGCTGCTCGATTCAGTTTGCTAGTATTTTATTGAGGATTTTCTCATGGATGTTCATCAGGGGTATTAGCTTGCAATTTTCCTCTTTTGTTGTGCCTCTGCCAGGTTTTGTTATCAGGATGATGCTGGCCTCATAAAATGAGTTAGGGAGGATTCCCTCTTGTTCTATTGTTTGTAATAATTTCAGAAGGAATAGTACCAACTCTTCTTTGTACCTCTGGTAGAATTTGGCTTTAAATCTGTCTGGTCCTGGACTTTTTTTTGTTGGTAAGCTAATAATTACTGCCTCAATTTCAGAATTTGTTATTGGTCTATTCAGGGATTGGACTTCTTCTTTGTTTTAGACTTGGGAGGCTGTGTTTGTCCAGGAATTTATCCATTTCTTCTAGGTTTTCGTTTATTTGCGTAGAAGTATTTATAATATTGTCTGATGGTAATTTGTATTTCTGTGAGATCAGTGTTGATATCCCCTATATCATTTTTTGTTGCGTCTATTTGATTCTTCTCTCTTTTCTTCTTTATTAGTCTGATTAACTGTCTATCTTTTTTGTTGATCTTTTCAAGAAATCAGCTCCTGGATTCATTGATTTTTTTTTTGAAGGGTTTTTGTGTCTCTATCTCCTTCAGTTCTGCTCTGATGTTAGTTATTTCTTGTCTTCTGCTAGCTTTTGAATTTGTTTGCTGTTGCTTCTCGAGTTCTTTTAATTTTGATGTTAGGGTGTCAATTTTTGATCTTCCCTGCTTTCTCTTATGGACATTTAGTGCTATAAATTTCCCTCTATGCACTGCTTTAAATGCTTCCCAGAGATTCTGGTACATCATTGTTCTCATTGGTTTCAAAGACCATCTTTATTTCTGCCTTCATTCTGATATTTACCCAGTAGTCATTCAGGAGCAGCCTGTTCAGTTTCCATGTAGTTGTGCGGTTTTGAGTGAGTTTCTTAATCCTGAGTTCTAATTTGATTGCACTCTGGTAGGAGAGACTGTTATGATTTCTATTCTTTTGCATTTGCTGAGGAGTGCTTTACTTCCAATTATGTGTTCGATTTTAGAACAAGTGTGATGTGGTGCTGAGAAGAATGTATATTCTGTTGTTTTCGGGTGGAGAGTTCTATAGATGTCTGTTAGTTCTGCTTGGTCCAGAACTGAGTTCAAGTCTTGAATATCCTTGTTAATTTTCTGTCTCATTGATCTGTCTGATATTGACAGTGGGATGTTAAAGTCTCTCATTATTATTATGTGGGAGTCTAAGTCTCTTTGGAGATCTCTAAGAAGTTGCTTTATGAATCTGGGTGCTCCTGTAATGGTAAAGGGATCAATGCAGCAAGAAGTGCTTTATTTTTAATAATTTTTCAAAATTCATTTGGGTAGAAATGTTAATGGTGTGTACTAACTGTTCTCTAAGTATCTGCAGTGTTTGGGTAGTGGTAGTCTCTCTTTTATTTCTAATATTGTTAATTATTATCTCATTATTTTGGCCATCTTACTAGCAATTTACCCATTTCTTGCTGCTGCTAGGAAATTTTGTTTCATTGGTTTTTCTTTGTTTATTTTAAATTTTGTAAATCTCTGCTCTCATGTGTATTGTTTTCTCCTGTGCATTTTTTGGTTTATTTTGCTGATGTTATCCTACTGTGTTAATATTAAGGTGATAATATTACTTAAAAAATGTATTCTTCCTTGTTCTAAACTGTATATTGATTGCTGTATATATCCAAATCTATACTGCTTTAGCTATATCCCATAAAACTTTGTGTATTGTATTTTCATTTTTATCAAATCAAAATTTTTAATAATATACATTGAAACTTCCTTATTAATCAATGCATTATTTAGTAGTGTTGATTAATTTTTAGATATATGATATTCCTGTTATCATTATGACATTGATTTCCAGTTTAATTTGATTATGATCAGAGAAGACTTTTGATTTCAATTATTTTAAGTTTATAATAGTTTATTCCATTACATAGAATATTGTCTATCTTGGAGAGTATGTATTTGAAGAGAATCTGTATTGTACTCTTGTTGAATGCAGTGTTTCATAAATATAAGCTAAGTCGAAGTCGTTGATTTTTTTTTATCAATCTTTTCTATTCTTGAATGTTGAATATTTGTCCACTAGTTCCACTGATTATAAGCTTAGTGTTGAAGTCTCCAAATATATTTGCGGACTTATTTACTTCTTTTAATTTTTGCTGTTTGTATTTTGAGATTCTTCTGTTCTGTTTACGCATAGGGATTTTTACCATCCTGAAACATTAACCCTTTTATTATTACTCAATTACATTCTTTATCTCTTACAATTCACTTTCAGCAATTCATTTAGAAAAGATCTGGTAGCATAAAATTCTTACTTTTTAAAAACCTTATTCCTTCATTCAACTTCTTTAATGAAGGATATTTTTGCTGAACGTAGCATTCTGGATTATAAGTTCTTTTCATTTAGATATGTTAAAACATTAATTTTCAGCTGATTGTAATTTTTCTGGGTCTGTATTTCCTTGGGGTATTTTGTTTCGGGTTTTCTGAGTTTCTTGTAGGTTTATGTGCTGTTTATTTATTTGTCAAATTTGACATATTTTCAGCTTATAGATGTTATATACTCGGCTTATAGATGTTATTTTTTTTTTTTTTTTTTTTTTTTTTTTTTTTTTTTTTTTTTTTTTTTTTTTTTTTTTTTTTTTTTTTTTTTTTTTTTTTCCCGAGTCTCACTCTGTTGCCCAGGCTGGAGTGCAGTGGTGTGATCTCAGCTCACCACAACCTCCACCACCCAGGTTCAAGAGATTCTCTTGCCTCAGCCTCCCAAGTACCTGGAACTACAGGCGTCTGCCACCATACCCAGCTACTTTTTTTTTTTTTATTTTTAGTAAAGATGGCGTTTCATTATGTTGGCCAGGCTGGTCTCGAACTCCTGACCTCATGATCCACCTGCCTGAGCCTCCCGAAGTGCTAGGATTACAGGCGTGAGCCACCTCACCTGGCCACATGATATATGTTTCTATATGTATCACCTAAAGCATATACTCACACATACATATTTGTAGTCATATGACTGAAAGCTGGCAAAATAACAGAGGTAATGGGATTTAATTATCATTTTACATTAATTGTCTATTCTTTTAATAGAGAGTTATATTATGATGAATAACAAAATACTTTCATAATTAATAAAATATTTGTTTCTTCCATAGTGTGTATATAGTATGTATATGATGTTTTTGTATTAGAAAAATCACTGTTTTTATTAATATGACTTCACATTATGACTTTACATAAATTCCTTTGAAAATAATTCTAAATTAGACAGTTTGAGTCATCATAGCTCTTTCATTTTTAAAATTAAATTCGTTTTAGCAAAGCTGCTTTTACAGAAGTAGTAGCAATTTTAGTTACTTTTATGAAACGCGACTAAATTTCTCACCATGTGCAATTGTATGTTTTCTCAGCTGTCCATACGGATTACAAATAAAATGTCCAAAATTTTACAACATTTTATTATATTATGTATATGGGTGGGTAATATCTACCTATATTCATGATTATGGATAACTTATCACTCTAATTAAAATGTCAAGAATTTCAAAGATACAAATAAGCAAAGTAAGTCATCCACAACTTTATTTCTGAGACCATGTATAGTACTTTTGCTCAGATTGTGTCTATTTTATGAGCTTGTCATTATTAAAAAATAAAATAAGGAATTACAAACTTGTTATTAAATACAAGAAATATGTCTTCATGCTCTGTACGTTTAATATTTCACACTGTGAAATCCTGTTCAGAACAGAGATAAAGTAAGTCATATTAAATTTGCTGTGAGCTTGACCCTCTCAATCTCTGACATTCTTCATTTTACCAACAAAGAAAAATGAAGGTGTAGAAAGCATTGCATAACATTGATCATTTTATCACTGTCAACTGCAAACAAAATCATTTACTTAGAATAGATTCTTCAAAAATACTATTTATTATACTTATAATCTAGCCTATTAATACCTAATGGCAACAAAATATTTCCTGATATTAGAACTATAGATCAGGTGGGAAAAACATGAATTTTTATGTTAATTAGTTTTAAATATTACTCTTGAAATCTTTCCAAACATAATAAAATTTAATTAATTTAATGAATATTATTCATCTCCAGCTTTCATTTGAATGTTTACTTATAATTCTTACTTTATCCAATGATATAAAATGACCTTACTATTTTACAGCTGATTAAGGCATTTTTAAAAGTGGTGAAGGCTAAGAAACTGTAGAAGATAACATTTCCACATCAAATGTTCTTATGGCTAAACACTCACTTCATTTTCCAGTTTGATTAAAACTCATTATAATAAAAAGGAACTCTAATCATTAAAATTGTATTATAATGATTGTGAGTAAAAGCATTAAAGATAGTTGTAGGAACTTACTTAAGCATTTTAAAAATATGGGTAATTATGAATAAAATATGGGTAATAAAAATTAATACAATTTGGGTAATTTGTATTATCTAAATTATATTAATAAAATATGGGTAATTTTTTGCTGCTTAAAATGTTATATCATTTAATTTAATTTAGATAGCATATATAGGCTTATAAAATCTTGGGAATAATTTGATCTATGAATACATAAATCAGATATAAATATATCTATATTTACATTTAATAAGATGTGAACAAAACGTTTCATAAATGAATTTTCTCAGAATATAAAGACCTTGTTCGTTTCAATGAGTTTCTGATAAACATAGACTGTATATATTCAGTGTTTCTGTCCCTCCATAATTGCTTGTGTTTCTTTTTAAATAGATATTTATTGAAGATCGATCTATATATTTTTGTATATTTTAAAAATATTGGTTCATCATGGCATAACAATCTTCAGCTAAAATACATAATTATATAATATATTATATATTAAATAAAGTTAAGCCTACTTTTTGACGTATATAAATATACCACAAAAAAAGCTCTTTTATTTAAACTGCGAAAAATAAGGGAACTATTGTTGACGTATTATAGGTCCTTCTTTCGTGCTTTATCTTTTCTTCAGTCAACATGGATATTTTTACATATTTATCTATGCCTTCCTGAAGACAGAAACAAGGAAGAGAATCTCCAAGATGTCTCTTGCGGTGGTCCTCTCTTTTGAGATTTAAATGTCTTGGCTCAATTCCTGGGCAAGCCTAATGTCCGCCATGTTTTTAGGGTGACCTCTGCCTTCAGTTTTAGGGTTTTGGTTTACTCATTCTCACATGAGTTTCAAATCATTTTGAGGTTCTTTCCTTTGTTTCCCACTGAGACAAATTTGGAGTCCATCACTTATTTTTGTTCCATGCTTTTCTTAATACCAACAACTTTTACAATGTATTTTGGTGCATAGTGAGTTCTAGAGAGTTTCACATCGAGACTGAGTGCCTCCACACAGGTTTTGGTCACTTTTCTCTTTGGATTACAACTTTCTGCCACTCTGTCTTATTTCTCCACTCTTTTTCCTGCCTCTCTTTTCTTCTGTAACCCAAATTCCTATTTTCTCAGGCTTACAACTTTAAAAATAAAATATACAAAATTATTATTTAAATACAGGTGGGCATTCCATTGAGAAACGCCGTGTGTGTACTCATCCCATATTTCACCTCAGTAATATTGGGCTTATATTTTACATGCAATATATATAAATCTCTGTGCTTAATTTTAAAAACTAAAAAAAAAAAACTCATTGAAGTAATATGCACTTATTTTAAGTGTGCAATTTCATAAATTTTGACAAATTAGTAAACACATGTAAACACTACTGCATTTAACATGTAAAATAATTATGTCACCTCAAAATTTCCTTTTTGCCAGCTAATTCTACACTATTTCCAAAACTTGGGAACTGTTATATTAGCTTTCTATCACCATAAATCATACATTTCCTAGAATGCCAAATAAATAGAATTATATAGTATGTTCTTTCATGTGTAGAGCTTCCTTCATTCAACATAGCGTTCTTGAAATTCATGTTGGTAAAGTAGCAACAGTTGATTAATTTTCATTGCTTATTGGTTATCTACAGGATGGATATAGTACAATTTATTTATTCATTCCCCTGTTGACAGACATTTGAGTTGTTTCCAGTTTTTGCCTGTTGTAAAACAATTGTTACAAAATGTAAAATACCTAAGGATGGAATTGTTGGGTCATATAGTAAATGCATATTTAACTTTATAAAAAATTTTCAAACTGTTGTCCAAAATTTTAGTCTTACAACAGTAATGTATGAAAATTTCAGTGGCTGTAAGTCCTCACTGATATTTGCTATATTCTTTTACTTTTTTATTGCTGAATTTTATATATGTAGAAGTTTGTATATTTTTCTGATGAAGAACATTTAGTATTTTTGTCTTATTATTCCATTGAGTCACTTATTTATTGTGATATATGAATCCATGTATTTTTTAGAAAAACTTGTTATGAAAGTGATAATTTTGTTAAATATATACATAACATTTATATTCTTCTTTTGTTTTGTATGCAACAAATATCTATTTAGAACTTATAATATGCCAGACATGGTGTTAGGATTTTATGCATTTTAATTTGAACACGTAATTTGAACACAAAATTTAAGACATGATCCCTGCAAGGTAGGTATTCTTATAATGTTCCTATCTAATTGATATGGGAAGTGAGACAGAGAGAGGTTGTGTCACTTGCTGTGACCACAGAACAAGAAAATGGTGAATTCAGATTCAACACCAGGCAATCAGACATCAGAACTCACACTTTTGGTCACAAAGATATTCTGCGAAAAATAGAGCTCTAGGAAAAACAGCTCTATCTGTAACTAATTCTGTGGTTTGCATTATTTTTTTGCAAAATCAATTTACAAAGGCCATATCCTTATTTCATTCTCTCTTGAGGTGTTATTTTCTTAAAATGGGAAGAAAATACTGAATTCGATATATGCTTAATTCCATTTAATAATGTTTGAAATATTTTGTTTGACTTACCTATAAATCTGAAATGTATTTGCTACCTTGCATAAAATAGTTTTTTACATTTACTGAATAGTTATTCATTGAATGACATTTTTATTCTCTTAATGCTATTTGAATGCTATTTGATACTCTCTTTTTCATTCATACAGATAATTTATTCCTATGGAAATGCCCATTCCATTGCTTTCAGTATTCTTAAGACATTACTGATGTTTTATTATGACCAGTCTGCCTCCTTTTATAGAAAATGTATTATATACTTGCTATTTATTTTAGTCATATAATTTTTAGAAACATTTTTCCAAGTTTCAAAAAAATACTACTGGTATTTTATTTTAAATTCACATAAACTATAAAGTAATTCAAACAATGGGCACATATAAAATATATTTTTATAAACAAGAATATGGCATATCTATCCATTAGTATATGTAAAATAGCCCATACATTAGTTGATTAAGTGTTGACAAAACAAAAACAAAAAACCCTGCCAGGAGAGCAGTCAGGAGCAGCCTGCAGACCCTTGCTTAGTTGCATAAGAGCTTGCCTTGGGCCAGCAACATTTTCTAACGTGGAAATAAAGAGTTGTGTGCTGGACATATCACCTTTTGGGAGTATATATTTCCCTGTTCTGGACTTGATGTGCATTTCTTTAATTTGCTTAGAAGCATGGGAATCAAATAGCACCTGCCCAACCTCACTGCTATATCTGTTCCCAGTGGAGAGGGAACGGGGTCCCTCACCCGCAGCACAAGAGGGGTGTGTGCACATAATCTCCTTGTGTGGGCTGTGGAATGAGACCCACAGGCCGCAAGGGACTGATACTCACTGTTTAAGCTGAGTCTTCCCTGTCTCTTCTCTACTGGAGTAAGTCATGTTCCATCCAGTGCCTATATGCGTCTCCTTACTTCCATATCACACAGCGGCTTGACATCCTGGCACTGCTGCTCCTGGCAGTAACCACTGTTATGCTCTTTGCTATCTTTCCTGCAGTGGGACTTCTCCTCTGAAGGTGGTAAAAAGTGTCACTTGCTCAGTAGAAGCTACATAGTAGCCACTATTAGACCCATTTTATGGTGAAGAATGATTTTAAAAAGTATTTATAACTGTCTAATATCACCAAGCTATTAAGAAGTGATATAGCATCAAGTTAATTACTTTTGACTCCAAAGGTATGAAGTATGAAAATAATGACCTTTTATACCTGTAGTCATCAAGTTTCCTTTTTATTTCTATCATTGTTGTTAACATATTGCTTATTTTACCTTTCCATAATGTCGTTATGGCTACTGTGTGTATAGTATCTATATTTTTTATTATTAAAGCATGCTGATTTAGGAGACTTTAATAGGTAGATATCAAGGGTAACAGATGCACATTGGACCAAGAGAAACTAGAGAGCAGAAATTAATATTTATACTTCCTGGACAACGATTAGCCTTGGAATTTTGTTACTTAGTAACATGGAAGATTCTTGATTCGTTCACACTTGAAATGCGATCATTTAAATTAGTTCAGACAGATACCTAAGACACCTGTCTATTTTTAACCTTGCAAAAATAAGATTGGATTGCCCATCAAATTGCTCCAGTCTTATATGAAATTACTAATACCCAATGTAAGGAGAGTGATTTATGTAAGTAACGCAGTTTAAAAGAGAATGAAATATGAACAGTGAGACAAAATGAAAGTATAAAATTGTGCACACGTTTTACAAAGAGATAAAAAGGTCAAAAGAGTTTTCCTGGAAAGAACAGTAAAACCCCTGCAGTAATGTGTTCCAATCCATAAGCTATAATTTTACAACAATGCCATAAAATATTATATGACTCATCAATCAGAATAGAATGTTTTGAATTAATTACACATAAATTCGAAAAGTTTTAGAAAATGGTATTGCAATGGAACTATTTTTTTCTTAATCATTATCATCAGTATATGCAAAGACAGGATGTATTACCATTCTCTAATTAAAATATTATCAACAAATGCAAATACTACTTCAAGGGAAGATAACAAATATAATTGGAAAGGATCTACAAGGTACGATTCATGCCATGTCACCAGGAAGCTAGTATATGAGCAAGAATTAGTTATTTCTTATTTTCATACTTCATCTTAAAATTGTGCTGGTGGATAATAAACATTTTGTTTTAAAACATACCTTGATTTCTGATGATTATTAAGGTAATTAAGAGCCATGGCAACCCCTTAATTTGTACTTTTGTTCATGTGTTTTATTGGCAATATACTTGCCTAAAAAACAGCAGATGACCCATTTTAATACACATGAAGCCAATAAGGGAAATATCAGATTGCAAAACAACTAATATAATCATCAGAATTGAGCATATACTCTGTGTCAGTTGCCACTTTATATCAACTCATTTAGTTCAGTAAAACATTAACGTTGAGAAAATATCAAAGGCAACATGGGATAATGATTAAAAGCAAATCTTTACTGTCAGCCTTCTATTTTACTACTGATGATCTGGGAAATCTTCCTGAAGTTAACGTTTTCTAAGTTCCTATCTCTATGCCTTTAGGATGGATGCTTACAAAAAGATGTGAACCATTTATTAGCTACAGTTTGCTAATTTAACAAAATATATTTTAGGGTCATTAAGTAAGCACACCCTCGATTATTGACACAATTAATTTCTCCATAAATGTGATGCTTACAAAAAATGTGAAAAAAGAAAATAATAATCTGTCTCAGTACAGATTAAACATACTGGCTATATCTAATAACTTATTGAGGATGTTTATTTGAAAATGCTCCTTGAGGGCAAGGCTCTGAGACTAGGTTCCAATTATAAAATTCATATACTTGAAAAAATTTTGTCACTTAGAATTCCTTGACTAGGTGATTGCTATCCTTGGGCAAATTTTTAAATAGAAAATATTATAATCCAAATATTGCTGATGGACACAGTAGGTTGCAAATTGAGGGGGCATCTCATAGACTGGACTAATGATTTTGGCAAAGGACAAATTCTCACCTTATATCCCTGTGTCCTACAAACTTACATAATGCCAGTGACAAGTAAGGCAGCCACCTCTATTTGGTTAACCCCAGCTGACTCCTTATTACATTTATCTAAGAGTTTTTCCAGCATCTCTCATAATACCCTGAGGGAAAATGTAGGTCATCGAAGAGTATTACTGGTATCTGGCTGTAGATAATCATGCCATACTTCCTAATTGTGATGTTTTACTGCCATTTTCCAGTTCTTCACTTCTTTGTTCCTTTCTAAATTACAAAGGCAATAAGACAGAATTTAAATAATTGACTTTCCACATTATAATTTGTTCTGAGAAACAATTGGTAATAAAAGCATACATTATTATGCCATGCATGGCATTTCTAACAAAGAGAAATTGTGTTGTGTAGCAAAACCTAGTTGGAAGAAATTCATATTTGGAGTAGTGTGGGGTTTATTCTTTGCAAAATTTGTCTCAGGAAATTGGAAAAGGAAAGGCTAAATGACATCTGGGAATTTATGATTTATTACTTATAAAACACTCTGTTGTACCTTCTTGTGGTCACTTGTATATGGATATAAATAAAATAGCAGTTTGTGAAATATCCATATGCACAAAATGAAACACAACCGTATCCATATTGGCACTAATGAAACGTTTAATTTGACTTCATAACAAAGGAATGCATTTCAGGCTTTATATAATCCACAGTGTCACACTGTACTAATTTAATTCACCAAGCGATATATTGATTTCATTCCTTAGTTTACTTCAATAACTATATTCCACAATATAGAAATGTTTTAAAGAGATAGCAATTATTTGCTTTTTTCTTTTGATTTATTATATCAAGTCTTATTTCAAATTGAAATGCAAACACTTATAGCTTTTTACTTAATGATCTGATAAATTAGTGCTTGTTGGATGGGTATATATACTACCTTTCCAAATTCAATAGGAAGTTGCCAGTGCTTTTATGGAGAGGCAATATTTTCTCTTGTTCTGAATTTCTCAAAGGATCAGCAGTTAATATAGTATTTTCTGTAACAATTAAATTAAAGTGCTAGAGTTTCGTTTCTCCATATGTTCAATTTTTTTGATTAAGTAATGCCTTAAAGGACCATTTTAATAAGGTAAGTGCACTACCTGCATGAGCCAGACTTCACTTGCTAAATGATGAGTGGCTTCCTGCCATTGCATTTTCATGCAAAAATGTTGGTTATACAAGCCTTATGTAGTAGAGAAAATATGTACATCTATATAGGCTAATTCTCAAAGACCAATACCAAAAGAATGTTTGCATATTCTACAGAAAAAAATTTAAAAATTATAGATAACAGTTTTATAAGCTATAAAAATAAAATAGCATCATTTATTAAACGAAAGGTTAAACAGAAATCATAGAATGCTCTGGAAATAAAAGATTACATAATGTGGCATTCATTTGACAATTTATTGTGTACTCTGTCAAAATTTTAAAAGATTCCTATTACAGCAAAGTATGATTAATAATCACATCGCTAGAATATAACAGACAAAATTTTAAATTTATGCAAACCTGCAAGGTCAAACAAAAGCATTCATAATAGTGTAAATTCTCTGGAGAAAATTGCAGGAGAGAGGAGGAAATTCCAGTGCATAACAACACTTAAAAGCCTTTTACTTGTGGCTAGATGGAGTTCCTGGCCACCACCTTTACCTTCCTCCATGAGCAACTAAAAATCTGGTAAAGTGCATATGATGCTAAATAGTGTCAACTTGATTGGGTTGAAGGATACAAATTATTGATCCTGGGTGTGTCTGTAAGGGGGTTGCCAAAGGAGATTAATATTTGAATCAGTGGGCTGGGAAAGGCAGACCCAACTGTAATCTCGGTGGGCACAATCTAATCAGCTGCCAGTGTGTCTAGGATATAAGCAGACAAAAAAAATGTGAAAAGAGAGACTGGCCTAGCCTCCCAGCTGACATCTTTCTCCTGTGCTAGATGCTTCCTGCCCTCCAACGTCAGACTCCAAGTTTTTCAGTTTAGGAACTCGGACCGGCTCTCCCTACTCCTCAGCCCGCAGACAGCCTATCATGGGACCTTGTGATTGTGTGAGTTAATACTTAATAAACTCCCCTTTAGTTTAGAATAAATTTCATTAGTTCTGTACCTCTAGAGAACCCTGATTAATACAGTACATTGTATAAAAAAATTTAAAAATTAAAAAAAAAATTTTCAGCACATGATTATTGAGGACTAAGCTCTGATTTTTTTTTTTTTTTTTTTTTTTTTTTTTTTTTAATCTTGAACAAATTTCTATTTAAAGAGTCTGGGGAGTCATGCCCTACAAACCATAAATTCTCATCAGATGGGTTTTATTTAAATGTATTGTGACTTACTTTCCAACCTGACTGGGGCATAGCATTATGAGACAAGGAAGAAAATCAAAATATTTTACCCCAAAACAAGTTTCTTTGCCATATCTTGAAATATCCCTGCAAAGCTGTCCTTTGTCAGGGAAAACGTGCATCTGTAAAAAATCTCTGTTAAGATAGCGAGGTCTTTGTCTTCCATCCCCTCCCAATCCTGAAGAGATTAAGTAAGAGTCTAGGACCTTTTTAAAGTTCTGAGTAGGAAACATTTTGTCTTCTGTTGTCTCTCAGGGCAGCCACGGTGAAACTTCAAAAGAACTGTGGTCTTCCCAATATTTTATCTTAACCTGAACGTTTCCTTTCTGTTGATCCCAGGTCTTTAGAAAAACTCAACCCATTGTCAATCAGAAAATGTCTAAATTTACTGATAGCCTGGAAGCCACACATCCCCAGTTCGCTCCGCTTTGAGTTGTCCCACTTTCTGAACCAAACCAGTGTATTTCGTAAATGTATTTGATTAATGTCTCATGCCTCTTTAAAATATATAAAACCAAGCTGCACCGATCACCTTGGGCACATGTTTTCAGGACCTCCTGAGGGCTGTGTCATGGGCCATGGTCACTTATATTTGGCTCAAAATAAATCTCTTCAAATATTTTTAAATCTCCTCGAAAAGAGTTTGACTCTTTTCATTGACACAAGACTTCATTAGAAATATAATTTTTTTAATGAAAACTGATGAATCCTACAATGGTCTTGGCTTTCTGCTTGGAGGTAGTTTTTAGATAACGATACAGACTAGTAGCTTCAATGGTTGAGGAAAAGATCAGAGTTTGAGAACGTGGATGCACCAATAGTATGCATGCCCAGTAGAAGACCAGACAGAGGGAAGGTACACAGAAAAGAGCATCTTCAAAAACTGGATATGTTTCCCCTTGGATCTGTTGCCCAGTGAATAACAAGTGAGTAGGCTGTAACCCCATTAAAATAGACAAAGAATGACTTGGGGGATACAATTTGATCAATGTCCAGAGCTCATGTTAGGCTGGAAGACATTCCAGTGTGCTGACTAGTTGGGTGGAGAATCCTAAGTGAACAACATCTACTGGACATTTAGTGGACACTGGGTGAATTTAGTGGATACACAATAAAGATGAAGCCTTAGTAAACTTTAATTATCCCTAGAATGAAACCTACTTTTTAACTCACTAGCATACCATACAGTGCGCCTCAAAAGAATCCAGATGAAATGCAAGTGTCAAAATTGCCAGTGGGCCTGAAAGAAGTCCTGTGCTCTTTAAGGAGAGACAACAATATTTAGCACTCAGTCATGTAAATGTTACAATGGCCAAACTCCTGCCAATATTTACTGGATTTGTACTAGTTCTGTGTCAGAATGAGGAAAGCCAAGGTCACTCCCAACCTAACAATGACAGAAATCTGGAAAATCTACAAAATCACATGTTTTGAACCCACTGAGATGGCAAAGCAACAAGTGAAGTGAATTCCAAAGGCTTATAAGCCACTGAGGACACAGAGGGCATGTGAACTTTTTTTTTAAACACTGGAAAATCGTAGAAGAAGGATGTGGCAGTCATAAAAGTAAATAACACATCTGAAATTTCAATGAATTTTTAAAGACTGCGCATAAACTAGCATTAGAGTTTTGAACTGGTGGAAGTCCTAGGGACAAGAGTTCACAACCACTCACTAGGCCTCTTCAGTGGTCTCCAGTTAGTGCCCATGAGAAAGGTTGAGAGCGCGGAAGGAGGTCTGAGAAATCCCACTTGTTGCAATAGGTATGTATAGGCTACTGAATTCTGAGATTAAAAGTAAAAGTACTAAGTAGAACCATTTGTGCTCCAGGCCCTACATAGTTTAAGGTAGTGATCAGCTGCAACTTAGAATAATGATGATATCTGCCAGCCCTATGATCCTTCTTGGAAAGGAAGCAAAATCTGACCGATGCTGGCGAAAGAGCACCACTAACCTGATGCTGCTTGGCATGAGGAGAGGCAAATACTTGGAGAGAGATTAAGTCTGTGAAGCCAGTGTGCAGCTCTAGCTGAAAACTGAATGTGAAGCAAGAATAATGAGAAAAATCATCTAGCACTTTTGGCCTCATAGTCAAAGTAATTTAGAAGCTGTCAACCTCTGAAAGAATGTGAAGCTTATTATACACCGAAGGTAATTATGACAACAATAATACTTACATGAATATTAATTATAATCTAGATTGATTAAAACTTACCAAGTAGCTGAAGAAAGAGGCAAATCCATTTGTAAGAATACATATTAACTGTGTTTCTATAGTTACTTTGCACACAATATCTGGCATATCATAAACATGTATGAAACACACAAAATAAGCAAGGATTATTTACTCTTTATGAAGAGATAAAATAGTCAACATATATGGGAATAGATATGTCCAGACATTGAAACTATCAAACATGGTTGATAACATTAAGTATAATTAATGTGTTAAAATATAGTGAAAAAAGTAAACAGTAAGAATGGAGAAGTGAGAAATTTCATTAGAATAAAATAAACTAAAAAAAATCAAAATACTAAAAGTTGAAAATATGATATCAAAAATGAAGAATTTCTATAGTGAGTGGAGGTATCAGCAAACTGGACACCTGGACTGACTAGAGGAATGAGTGAGCAAAGTTGAGGATAGTTCCATCAAAATTACTCAAACTGAATCACCTAAAGAAGCAAGCAAGCAAACACAAAGAATCAAAAGGGATGAAAGATTTCAAAAGGAAAATATAGAATACCTAATATACATGTAATTTTAGTTTTAGAAGCAGAATAGAGAGAAGACAAGAAAATATACACAAAATATATTGGCTAACAATTTTCCCAGCTTAATGAAAAATAATAAATTTCATGTCCAAGAAGTTCAGAGAATCTCAAGCAAGATAATTATATAAAAAACACACTGAGGCACATTACAGTAAAACTGTTGGAAGTCAAAGATAAAGAGAGGTTTTGTTTTTGTTTTGGCCAACAAGAATGAAATGAGCCATTACATGAAAGTGAAAATAACAAATTCCTATTTCTGGCTACGATATAGAAACAGTGGCCAGAATTTCCTCACTATTTGCAACACCTATAAAATAAAGATAAAATATCTTAAACAAAGATAATTTAAGCTATTAGATTTTAACCAGCAAAAAATAACAATGCTCGAAGACTGGAAACAAATGAGGTAAACCCTACAGTTATCTCAGCTTATTATAATACGTGAAAGGATCCTCCAATGTAAACTATGCTAAGAACATTGCATTTGTATTTGATTTTTATTCTCCCCAGAATGTAAGAAGTAAGGTTGCTGAATCACATCACATATATTGTCAAGGTTTTCTGATACAATTTGACAAATTTCTCTTCAGGTCGTCCATTTCAAAAAGTATACGTATCACCAGTATCTAAGTGTATTATTTTGAAATTTTGTTATGATTGCCTTGTTTTTGTTTGCATCTAACACATCTTCAAGGGAGAATTGCATCTAACATGTCTTCAAGGGAGAATTCTATTCAACTTTTGTATCCCAAAGCCTAGCCTAAACTTTTAAAATATGCAGTAACTGGTATTCAATAAGACTACATAACAGCACATGAAATGTACATGACAGGCATTCTACAAGTACAAAATTCTACCATATAACCCGTGACTGCAAATATCTCTGAACTAAGAAAGATGACACGTATATTCATTACTGACTGATGAGTCAGAAGTATCAGATTAGGTGGTATGAAATCTGAATATTTAGAAATAATAAAGTGATCAAAATCACATCAAGAATGGCGTACCGAAAAGTTGGTATTTAAGCTGGTTCTTGAATGAACATAAAAATTCAGTGTGGACAATGACTTTTCAGAAGATATTTTGCCTTAAGAAAAATGGCAAAACTGGTTAGGTTTGTAAGTGTTTTTGATAGGGATTGGTTGCAGAGCTGGCTGAAAAGTTACTTATGGAGAGAATATGTAAGCGCTTGAAAACCAAACCTAGAGAAGCAGTGTGTAGAGGGAAATTTATAGTACTAAATGCCCACAAGAGAAAGCAGGAAAGATCTAAAATTGACACACTAGCATCACAATTAAAAGAACTAGAGAAGCAAGAGCAAACACATTCAAAAGCTAGCAGAAGGCAAGAAATAACTAAGATCAGAGCAGAACTGAAGGA
>NW_012110874.1:91729-92519 GCF_000951045.1 Mandrillus leucophaeus | reverse complement strand
ATCATGAGTGAACTCCCATTCACAATTGCTTCAAAGAGAATAAAATACCTAGGAATCCAACTTACAAGGGATGTGAAGGACTTCTTCAAGGAGAATTACAAACCTCTGCTAAACGAAACAAAAGAGGACACAAAAAAATTGAAGAACAATTCACGCTTACGGATAGGAAGAGTCAATATCATGAAAATGGCCATACTGCCCAAGGTAATTTATAAATTCAATGCCATCCCCATCCAGCTACCAATGACTTTCTTCACAGAATTGGAAAAAACTACTTTAAAATTCATATGAAACCAAAAAAGAACCCTCATTGCCAAGACAATCCTAAGCCAAAAGAATAAAGCTGGAGGCATCATGCTACCTGACTTCAAACTACACTACAAGGCTACAGTAACCAAAACAGCATGGCACTGTTACCAAAACAAGATATAGACCAGTGGAACAGAACAGAGTCCTCAGAAATAATACCACACATCTACAACCAGCTGATCTTTGACAAACCTGACAAAATCAAGAAATGAGGAAAGGATTCCCTATTTAATAAATGGTGTTGGGAAAACTGGCTAGCCATATGTAGAAAGCTGAAACTGGATCCTTTCCTTACATCTTGTACAAAAGTTAATTCAAGATGGATTAAAGACTTAAATGTTAAACCTAACACCATAAAAACCCTAGAAGAAAATCAAGGCAATACTATTCAGGACATAGGCATGGGCAAGGACTTCATGTCTAAAACACCAAAAGCAATGGCAACAAAAGCCACAATTGACAAATGGGATCTAATTAAACT
>NW_012110874.1:68154-91134 GCF_000951045.1 Mandrillus leucophaeus | reverse complement strand
ATGGAATACTATGCAGCCATAAAAAATGATGAGTTCATGTCCTTTGTAGGGACATGGATGCAGCTGGAAACCATCATTCTCAGCAAACTATCGCAAGAACAGGAAACCAAACACCGCTTGTTCTCACTCATAGGTGGGAACTGAACAATGAGAACACTTGGACACAAGGTGGGGAACATCACACACTAGGGCCTGTCATGGGGTGGGGGAAGGGGAGAATTATAGCATTAGGGGATATACCTAATGTAAATGATGAGTTAATGGGTGCAGCACACCAACATGGCACATGTGTACATATGTAAAAACCTGCACGTTGTGCACATGTACCCTAGAACTTAAAGTATAATAAAAATAAATTAAATTAAATTAAATTAAATTAAATACTGTAGGAGGTACAACCAGGAGTAGTGCTTAACCTGTTTATGCCTAGTGTTTCATTCTTGGAATGCTAAGTTCGTGGGAGTTATTTATATCCTGTTGCTCAAGGTCATTGCCAAGGTCTGATTTCTCACACAAAAAAATTGCAACCTCTGGCATAAATGCTGATTTTTAATTGTCTGCCAGTTGTTTCTCCCGACTAGATTATGTGAGCTGTTGAGAGCCAGAGCAGGGTCTTAACTCTGCATCTTTGGCACCTGACATTTTTATTCATTTAATTAAAGGAATATAAAAGTAAAAAAAAAAAAAAAAGTAAAAAAGAAAAAGAAAGAAAACCAAACCTAGGAACTGAGACTTTCTTTTTGTGTTTATTGTTGGTTGGTTGGCTGGTTGACTGGTTGGCTGGTTGATGCTGATAGTAGTGGTTTTGCTTAAACAGAAAAGAGAGGTGATCAAAATTTTTGTTTGCTTATTTTATTTATTAATTTTTGACTAATCTGTTAACAAAATGCAGGGTGATTTAGATGTGAATAAAATGATAAAAGAACACTAGAGAGACAAAATGGATATTAGGAGGCTACCTAAATGAGGTAAATAAAATATTAAATGAACATGCACTAAGTTATAGCATAACATAACTTGTATTGGAAGTAGATTAGCTGATAATTAGAAGGCAGACATCCAAGCAGATTTATATAGTTCTTCCTTTAACAATAAGAATATCTTCCCTTGGCTTTTCTTGTTCTTATTATTTTTTGAGATGAAGTCTTGTTCTGTTCATACCTTTTCTTATTCTTAAAGATTAGTGTCACCTGTTTATCATTCCTCAGCCATGATAAAATGTCATTTAGTGGTTGAAAGTCTTGACTTAGTCTAGTTTGTGTTAGAGTCTAATAATTTTACATATGCTAGTTTGAGTCTCCTGAAAAATAAGTAGTGCAATATAGTAGGACAATATTGTAAACAGAAAGGGATCAGTGATGCACATAATTGAGGAAAAGAAAATAAGAAAGTAATCCTGATTTTGTTTTCATAACCAAAATTAATGAAGTGGATTATTGCTCAATTATTTGGATACTGAGTCAAATACATAACTACGTCATTAATGGGAAGATTATTTAGACAAAGCAATATACACATTAGTTAACCATTGACTTGGAAGTATTGAGAAAATGATGGACTTATTACTTCAATTTTCATAAAAAATAATTTAAAATGGGAAAATAGAAAGAAAACAAAATTAAATAGAAATGAGAATTGGAGTGAAAGAATAAAATATGTCTTTCATGATAAAACTTTACTTTTTTTGATAATACATCATTGTATTTAACCTACTCAGAATTGTATTGATCTTGTTCGAATAAACATAACATACTATCATATTGGGAATAAATTTTAAAATCTACTGGTTTCATAGTACAATTGAATAATTTATAATCACTTAAATATTATAAGGCAAACTATATATTAAAGCATTGTTTATTTTCATCCTAAGTAATGTACAAAAATAGTTAAAGTATTAGAAAACTAACCATGGTAGGAGTTAAAACATTAGCTTTACGAAAGCAACTAGCTAAGTAGCTGGATTTTATATTTTACCTGTGTGTCTGTGTGTATAATGCTTGATAAGTGATAGTAATCACGTGAATCTTATGTTGAATTAAGAAAGACATCAAAAAGTTAATCAAGAAAACAAGTGAGCAATTATGACTTGCAAATATAAAGACTATATATATACATTTCAAAGAGGCTATTAGGGTTATTAGTCTGGATTTTCCAAAGAGGTTATCAAGGATAAATATTTTGAAGTTTCTTTTGAATTTAAATGTTTTAGATAGAAAAATATAATTTATTTATATGAATCCTTATTTTTGAGTTCTTGAAGCTTACAATATAAGGTTAAGTAACAATTAATATTCATGACTTTATATAAAATATTTTCCAAAATTAAAAAATACATTTTAATATATTCACGATTAATATATATCACCCAGATTATAAAAATTCCATAATCTTTCTCCTCTCCTTTTCTTCCTCCTCTTTCTCCTACTCCCCTTCTTCCTCCTCATCATTACTTCTGGAGGGGGAGAACTAAGAATTCATTCATTCTTCATTCATTCTTTCATTCATTTTACCTTAATCATAGATTATGCAAAACTAAGAACATTATATTTTAAAAATACACTTAACAATTAATTTTATTTTACAATCAAATATGGGAAATAGGCAACTTTTGAATTGCATCAACATTAAAAAATACTCCATAATAGAATGAATAGCAAAGACAACATTCACATATTCTAAAGCTAGCCAAAATAATTTTATTCTCAATGTAAAATACAACCAATAATTTAATACATCTTATTCTATGAAATATTCATTTCTGAAAAGATAGTATTAGGGCTTCATTAATAAAATTATCTTATTGCAAAACTGAATACAACTAGAAGAAATTGTATTAGAAAATATTGGAATAGCGCAAGAATCTCAGAGGGGTATGAAAAATCAACTGTCATTAATGCAAGGACTTCAGAAACCCTCATGTATGTTGGCTTAATTTTATCAGCAAATTATCTCAGCAATAAAATAGAATGCCTGGAAATCTGTATGTGATATTTTTACAGAGTTGTGTAAATGTATATTGTGTAAAAGACTCTGGTTCTAGTTTGAGAAACTCTAGGAAATTATGCCACTGGTCTGATTAGGAAAAGTTGTGTTTCATCAATGAATCAATCTCAGTTTCATCAATGAATCAATCTCACTTTGACCAGGAAAGTGAGGGTGGTGATGATAAGACTCATAAAGAGACTGTCACTCCCTTTTGGACAACTTAGCTAGATCACGGAAAGTATTCATTCTCCAAACAATGAAGGGTTATTTTAGAAGTACTGATTGCACCAAATGGAGAAATTAATTAATGTACAGTTACAATTTTGCACTGAATTTCACATACATACTAACAATAGATTTGAATTATATTACTATCAGGTTGGTGCAAAAGTAATTGCACCAACACACAATTACTTCCTAATATGTGAGAAATTGAGCAAATTCTTAAAGAAATATACAAGTTTTGAAAAATAATGGAATGAAACAAATATATGTGAATTCCAACGAACTAAAAATGTTCTTTGGATCAATAGTAGGTACAATATTATGGGTCCTTTGTCAAATGCATAGTTTGCAAATACTTTTTTGCCATTCTTCAAGTTGTCTCTTAACTGTAGATTAAAAGCTTTTTATTTAATTAAATCTCATTTATCTATTTCTAGTTTTTTGCTTTGGTTTTTGAGGTATTTTTCATGTATTTTTTGCCTATATCAGTGTCCATAAGTGTGTTCCCTAGGTTTTTGTCTATGATTTTTATAGTTTCAGGTCTTACATTTAATTTTTAGATCCATTTTACATTGACTTTTGTCTATAATGAGAGATAGGGGTCCAGTTTTATTATTTTGCACATGGCAACATTCCCAACACCATTTATTTAAAGGAATGTCCTTTCCCAAGTGTATGTTTTTCTTGACTTTGTCAAAGATTAGTTGGCTGTACATATGTGCCTTTACTTCTGGGTTATCTATTCTTTTCCATTGGTCTATGTGTCTGTTTATGTACTAGTACCATCCTGTTTTCTTTACTGCAGTCGTATAGTATACCTTGAAGTCAGATAATGTTATGCCTCCATTTTTGCTTGTTTTGTTTAGGATAACTTTGGTTAGTCAGGCTCTTTTGTGACTCCATATGAATTGTAGGACTGTTTTTCTAATTCTTTGAAAAAAGATATTGGTATTTTGATAGGGATTGCATTGAAACTGTAAAATGCTTTAGGCAGTGTGGTCATATTAATAATATTATTTGTTCTGAACCATGAAAATGGGAAGTGTGTGTTTGTGTTACCTATAATTTGTTTGTCCATTTGTTTGTGTTACCTATAATTTCCTTCATCGGTGTTTTGTAGTTTCCCTTGAGCAGATATTTTTACTTCCTTGATAAAATTCCTAGGTATTTTACTTTCTTGTAACTATTGTAAATAAAATTACCTTTTGATTTGGTCCTAGCTTGATCTTTAGGGGTATAAAGAAATGCTACTGATTTTTGCACATTAATTTTGTATCCTGAAACTTTACTGAATTAATTTATCAAACCTGATAATTTTTTGGAGGAGTCTTTCTGGATTTTTAGGTACAACATCATATCATCAGCAAGCAGAGATAATATGACGTCCTATTTTCCAATTTGGATGTCTTTTCTTTCTTTCTCTTGCCTGATTTATCTGGCTGGAAATTCTGCTATGTTGAATAGGAGTGGTAAAAGTGGGCATTCTTGTCTTGTTCCAGTATTCATGGGAAATGGTTTCAACCTTTCCATGTTCAGTACGATGTTGGCTATCAGTTTGTCATCTACGACCTCTATTATTCTGAGGTATAGTTCTTCAGTGCTGCAGGTTTTTATCATGAAAATATGCTGAATTTTATCAAATGCTTTTTCTGCATCTATGGAGATGATCATATGATTTTTGTCCTTAATTCTCTGTGACGAATCACAGTTGTTGATTTTCATATGTTGCTCCGTCCTTGCATTCCTGGAATAAAACCCAGTCTCACCCTGATACCAAAGCCAGACAAAAATACAACAAAAAAATGAAAACTACAAACCTATATCCCTAATAAACATTGATGCAAAAATCTTCTCCCAAATATTAGCAAACGAAATTCAACAGCATATCAAAAGGAAATACACCATGATTAGGTAGGTTTTAACCCCCTGTATTTCTATTAATTTTCTAGACTCTAACTTTTTTCCCTATGCTTTCTGTTCCTCTCAACATTACAGCCACACTGGCTTTTAATTTCCTGAATGTGCTATGTCCCCTCCTGCAGTCTTTGCCAATTTGATCTCTCTGTTTTGAAGAATTGTAACTTTTTTTGATACTCTGATTTTGATCACCATTTTATCTCTTATGCCTAACTAAGGATATCACCCATGACGACTGATCACTAGATATTTAGTGAATAAAAGAGAAAATCATCAAATAAAGAATGAGACATGTTCTAGAATCATGAGCATGGCTTAATGTATCATCAAACTTGGAAGAAATGGTGGTGCTAGATGTATGCAGGAGATACTTAAGGCTGCCAAATATTACAAGAAAGACAAGCAAAACCATACAGTAAAATAACATGTCTTAGGTGATATAAATGTCTTTTATGCTAGAAAAAGTACTAGGGATTGGGAAGCTAGGACAATGGTCAGGGTCTTTCTGCTGATTAACTTTATATTCCTTTCTTTTGGACTTCGCAGTACTATATGTAATGCAAGTCAAAGGGCATTTAGGATGTGGTTACAAATGTACCACTATATAGGGACTGTCAGATTCCTGCCTCCCCCCACAACAACCATTGTGCTCTTTTTTTCTTTTTTTTTGAGACGGAGTCTGGCTCTGTCGCCCAGGCTGGAGTGCAGTGGCCGGATCTCAGCTCACTGCAAGCTCCGCCCCCGGGTTCCCGCCATTCTCCTGCCTCAGCCTCCCGAGGAGCTGGGACCACAGGCGCCGCCACCACGTCCGGCTAGTTTTTTTTTGTATTTTAGTAGAGACGGGGTTTCACCGTGTTAGCCAGGATGGTCTCGATCTCCTGACCTCGTGATCCGCCCGTCTCGGGCTCCCAAAGTGCTGGGATTACAGGCTTGAGCCACCGCGCCCGGCCTTGTGCTCTTTTTTTCTAATATTCGCTCTCTAAAAATCTTGTAGAAATTTTCATGTCTGTGAGAGGCTTTTATTAAATCATGAGTGATTTTGGTAAAACTTTGGTGATTGATTTTCTCTCCAGCATCATTGATTCTGCAGCTGTAAGGCAGGGTTTGTGTCTGTGGAAAAGTAGGGAGAAGGACCCTCTCCTAATCTCTTTATCTCAGTTCCTTATTAGGCCCAATTCTGTTTTAGATTTCACTGTTCCTTTAGTTCCTTGTGTTCTGACCCCTCCTTCAGATCACTAAGGAAACAATCCTGGTGGGCTGTAAATTCTTTGCCATCACCTCCATTGTCTGTGCATTCTCAATCCTGTCTAGTCTCCAACTAAAATGAAAATAATAATAACGATAACAATAATAAACTTAATGTCACTTTTTATAGCAATGAATTTAAACAGATAAGGATGAAAGCAATGGTGGAAGGAGTTGAGTCAATGACGTAATGTCTAAGCCTCATCTTTAGCAGCCAGGATACCCTGTTATGATGAGATAATTTTACCCACTTCAGAGACTACCAGGATGACCAAATAATCACTGTGCTCTTACCGCTTATCTCCTACTCAAAGCCATTGCTCTACTATTTGTGTAATTTCCTTCAAGATCATTAACTTTCTTCTTTTACTGTATATTATGCCAAAGCACATGAACATGTCCCAATTTGTCCCACACTGATAAAGGAGAGAGAAACTCTCTTTATTTTAAATACCTTTATTGCTACTGTCATTTTTTGCCTTCTTTCTCTCAGTGCTCTTCAGTACAGCAATCTGTACTCTCTGTCTCCAATTTCAATCCTCTAATTGTTTCCTGAACTCAGTGCAGACACACTTTATTTCTACTGTGACACCAAAACACCTCTAGTAAAGGCCAACAGAAATCTCTTTGTTGTTAACTGTAATAATCAATATTCAGGACTCCTAATTGAATTATCTAGAGTGTTTGGCACACACAATTACTCATGTCTTTTTTTCCACTTGGTTTTCAATGTCATACTTTCTCTCGTTTCTTTGAATGCTCCTTTATCGTCAGCCTTTTTTTTTTTTAATCCTTCTACAGATATCCCCCAGTCTCTAAATTTGGTATGCCTCAGGCTTAATTCTCAATCTTCTTTGTTTCATTCTCTATACTTCCTACTTTCCTGAGATTTTTATTGATCTCATGTTTGTAAATATCCTTTAATCCCTATTAGTCCTATGCATCATTTTTCTGAAGATCTCCTCTTGGAATTTCAGACGTGGATGTCCAGTGGTTTAGATGACACCCACAGTAGCTTCCTGTCCCTGCTTCTGCTATTATCCTTCTACAATGACTCTCAAAACAGTAGCTAGAATTACCCTTTTGAAAAGTTTACTCACTTCCTCTGTGTTAAAAAAAAAAAAAAAAAAAAAAGTATAAACTTTCATCTTACCCAAAATAAAGACAGGGCATGTTAAATAGTCCAGGTGCTACTTCTACCTCATCTCCTACTACATTCCTCCTAGTTCTTTCAGGTCCAAGAATGCAGCTACCATGCAATGTGATTCTTTATACACACCAATAACACTCTTGTCTTAAGGTCGTTGTACATGTAATTTTCTCTTCTTGAAAGTATTTTCCACTTGATACTCTACATGACTGGCTTCTTTGTCTCTTTCAGATCATTATTTAATGTCACCACTTCAAAAAGGCCTACTCTAATCTAAAGCAATACCTTGTTTTGCTTTTTGGCCTTCCCTCAGTTTATGTTTTTCCTGTAGAACTTCTTACCATCTCACATTCCATCTATTGACTTACTTATTTTTGCTTATGTTTATTTTCCCAACTAGAAGATAAATGCAATGAGTTCCCGTATTAGTCCATTATCATGCTGCTATGAAGAAATACCCAACCTGGGTAATTTATAAAGAAAAGAGGTTTAATTGACTCACAGTTCCACATGACTGGGGAGGCCTCAGGAAACTTAACAGTCAGGGTGAAAGGCACATCCTCATAAGGCAGCAGGGGTGAGAATGAGTGTCCAGTGAAGAGGGAAGCCTCTTATAAAACCATCAAGTCTTGTGAGGCCTAACTCAATATCATGAGAACTGCATGGGGGAAACGGACCCATGATTCCATTATCTCCACCTGGTCCCTCCCACGATACGTGGGGATTATGGGAACTACAATTCAAGATGAGATGCTGGCAGGGACACAGCCAAACCATATCAGTTAGTAATGCTTTTTCTCTTGTTAACTGCTGTACAACCAGAGACCAGAGCAGTGCCTGGTATACTCACCAGTCTTCTAATTAATGAAAATAAGTAAGATATCTAAAAATGATCTATAAAATTAAATTACTTTTTAGAAATAGTATATTTTAGTTTTTACATTAATGGGGAGCTGGTCATTACCTTTTCCTGTTTCTCTCTCTGCAGTGAGGGAGTTAAACTAGATAATATCTAAAGATGTGTCTTTAATATTCTATAATTGCAATATCTAGTAGAAATAGCTTTTTGATGGCTTTCTCTTCTGATTGATGCTTAAATTAACTTAATTACCCAAACACAGGAAAATTATGTTTATAAGATCATAATTTTGATTTCATATGAAATGAAGGCAATAAATTAAAAAATCCTTATACAAAAATTTACTTGAAAGTAACTTCACTAAAACATATCTAGATTATCACATAATGGGTTCTCAAGAGTCTGTTTACCATCATGTAAATTGCTATTTTCTGCTGTATTTCAAAAATGCTAATTTTATAGTGTTTACTTTCAGTGTAATTTTTGTGTATTTACCTAAGCTAATACAAAGTCTCTATCTATATAGTATAAGTTTTTAAATGTCTGAGCTTGTTACTTTTGATTTAAAAGAAATATTTTCAAAATGTAAATAATTTTAATACTTAACCAATACATAAAACACATGTATCTCTGTAAAAGCAATGCTTCTGACATTTGCACTTAACAAGAGAAAATTATGACAAACCTAGACTTATTGGATTCTTGATAGTATGAATCAATGCCCTTGTGGAAAAGTAGATTACAGCAAAGCTATAAAATATTTACACAGTAAAAATAACATACTAGGTGCATCAAGTTCAATAAAAAGCCATATAAACTTATCATGTTAACAGGCACATTTTGTTAAACACTAAATAATTTAACACATATGAAAAATTCAGAGAATGTTAAATAGCTATGCTGTTCCTTCACTCATTTCGGTTAAACTGATTCTGCTGCTATTCAAGTAAAGCTTAATCATAGAAAAACAAAGGTGGTTTATTGCCCGTCCTTCTTACAGACTTCTCATAAGAGCACAGATGTACAAAATAACAGTATTTAAGGAAAAAATAAGTCTGTATCCTTCAGTCCATTCTTAACTTATTTTACATTTTTCCACATAATTCAACACCTGCAATTTTCTTGTTTGTCTGACTAAATTTGAAGAAAATATACCCTTTTATTGTATGGATAAATGCAACTTACTCTTTCATAAAATATTACATCTTTCAACATTTTAAAATTATCTCCAACTGTATTTATGTTTTGGAATTGATACTTTCTCTGTAACTATCTCAGAATAGTTTAATCAATTTGTATTTCGATTTTGATATTTCATTCTAAGTTTAATCATAAATAGGGTTTTCTCCAACGTCTCTTGCTTCCCCATAGCACTTTCATCCTTGTTGCCTCATCTGTCAGCGAAATACTCTCCAACTGTTTTCCTTTCTTATTTCCTTTCTATTCTCACATGTTTTAATTTTTATGATTACTCTTTTGGGCATGTGAAATCTTCGTTCGAACTCATTACAGACATTTCAAAATCTGAGCCGAGTCACATTTTATATTTCTTTTGTGTTATTTTTAAAATAATAATAGTAATAACAATGAATAGTAATAGCTACCCATTCTATCTAACTATCCCAGCTGTCTAGTTGGGAAAATAAACAGTACATATCTATTGCTATTACTATTATTATCTAAAAAACTGAATGCCTAGTTTTGGTATGAAAATAAAGTTCTACTGAAGTTTTAGTTTATGGCAAAATCCTCCCTCTATCTTCCCTACAACATTCTAAAGCCTGAAGTCTGTTATTATATCTCTTTATGAACCATTATTGAAAATAAGAGATGAACTTCTAGCAGTAGAAATCAAATCAAAATTAAATATTTATAAATGGAGACACGGTTGTATAAAACATTACAAGACCTTTTCTAACTTCCTTTGGAATATAAAATTTAGGAATTAAGTGCATTCTTCCCTTGAAGACTCACACTACTATCCTTATTTCCTATCATATTTCTTTTAGAAGTACCAGAAAATGATTTTTTCACTAAAAAGTTTGTCACAAAATTCAGATGGGCTTTTATGCATTATTAAAAAGATAAATTAATAATAATTCTTACTTGATTTTCTGTCAATTTCTCTGCATTTCCATTTTTATATTACACACTAGTCTTCAAGAAAAATTCTATTGAACACAATTTACAATTTCTTATCTCAGTTTATTTGCTATTAAATTCTCCTCATTTGTAATACCTTTTTCTATATATTTCAGCTGTTACATTGCACTTTATCTGCTGATCGAGAATAGATAAAATCCAGTATCTAAGTATCTACATTCTATCTGTACACATTCTATCTATATTTTTACTCTGATATATATATATATCATACTACATATATTATTTCATATCAACTCTATTATATATATCAGAGTAGAAATCAATGTGTCTTATATATTGCTTATGTTTTATATTTGTGTGTGTGTATATATACACACACATAATGTATATATATACATATAATGTATATATATAAACACCCAGATGTTTCTGTATGTCTACTCTGATAAATATACAGAAACACCTGAGTGTTTGTTAATTTGTTAAGTTAGTAAAAAGTATAACATGGATTTTAAAGATTTTATTGTTTAAATTGGGTGGTTCTGTAAATAATAATGATAGTAGTGCTCTAGAAGATCCATATTATAATTTTTTTTTAGCAAAACGGTAGAGGATTTGGAAATTTTCTTCAACATAGAAGGTTAGAGAATAGTATGTGTTGATGGAAAAGAAAAGAAAAGATGAGTTGCTTTACATAAGGGAAAGGGACAATAGTTTAGAAACGGTGATTAGAATATGTTGTAATGGGACATGGGAGAATAGCAGTCTAGATTTTAAACGACTTCAGGGAAGACAGTGTCCTCACAGTCTAGGATTGGATTAAAACATGATTTTGCTTGAGGACATACCATGACTTTCAGAAGACACAGTTGAAAATATCATGGGAGTCAAAGAGGGCAAGAATATTGAATAAAATAGAAAGTATAAAATAAACAAGAAAGATGAAAGTCTGGGTGATGATGGATTATCAAAGGTGTTTAGATTTCAGATGTTAAGTTTAGAAGTAAGAAAAACATGAAGGAATTATTTCTTATGACTTCCTAGGGGAAGCAGGCCTCTTCCTTGGAATCCGTTCCTTAAAACTTGTAAACTAGGACCCTTTGTAACTTGAGTAAGGGATGATTAGTTAGAGGAAGAACTTGGGATCTGTGGGCATTGATCGTATTTGTCTGAATAGTGTTAGCAAAGCAAGCAGTTTTCCGACTACTGGTATGTGGAGCGCTGAAGATCTAGCTTGAATTCAGTACATTTTGGATTATTTAGGCTTCCTGTATAAATATGAAGGCCAAGGTGTTAAACGCTGATTCACGGTCAAGTACGTCAAGAACAGACAGTGTTCCAAATACTTCTGCCAGTGGTGTAGGAGAAAACAAAGGAAGTCATTATATGTATTCATATAATTCTCCCGTGGAGCTGACATCAGGGAGAAAAACTGAATAGATAGATCTATCTTGTGCACAGGCTAAAACAAAGTTCTGAAGTTAGTATTTTCCCCTTCACATTAGCTTAATTAACTGGACCCATATCATCGCTATGCTGCCTTTAAATGAGGACTTTAATAGGATTCTGCCTCACAGGTGCTCTCCTTTTAGTGTTTGTTTGTTTATGTTTCTTATAATAGTGGAGGCTAACTGGTGTTGATAAATGCCTGAGGTACTTCAGGCAATTATAGCAAAAATACCATATGCTGAGTAGCATAAACTACAGAAATGTATTTTTCATAGTTTCAGAGGCTAGGAAGTCCCAAACCAGTCCCAGCAAACCCAGCAGATCCAGTGTCTAGGGAGAGCACATTTCCTGCTTGGCAGGTGGCTGTGTTCTTGCTGTATCCCTACATTGTGGAGAGGGATATCATTCCTCTAGTGCCTCTTCTTATAAGGGCACCACTAATCCTATTCATGAGGGTTTCAGTCTCGCGATTTACTTATCTCCCAAATGTCCCACCTTCAAATACCATCATATTGGCTATTAGTCTTAAACAGCTGAAGAGGTACCATGCTTATACCACACTCTTCCCTTAAGAAGATTAAATCTCATTTTCCTTTTTTGCTTTGTATTTTGTGTTGATATTGAGGTTATCTAATACACTTATGAGTGGGAGAAAAATTTAAATTTATCTTGTGGGATGATGTTCTCTAAATTAAAATGAAGACAATATACAGCAATACTTTAATCAGGCAGCTGTGAAGGGGATATTTTTGAAGATTGCTATCACAACTTTATTCTTTACAACCTGTCACAGGTGTTGTTGTTTTTTGTTTGTTTCTTTGTTTCAAGACGGCATCTTCCTCTGTTGCCCAGGCTGGAGTGCCGTGGTGCGATCTCTGCTCACTGCAACCTCTTCCTCCCAGGTTCCAAGCAATTCTCCTGCCTCAGCCTCCCAAATAGCTGGGAATATAGGTGTGCACCACCATGCCCGGCTAATTTTGTATTTTTAGTAGAGATGGGATTTTTAGTAGAGATGGGATTTCACCATGGTGGCCAGGCTGGTCTCGAACTCCTGACCTCAGGTGATCCACCTGCCTCAGCCTCCCAAAGTGCTGGTAGGTTTTTCTCTAATATTCTTGACTGCATATTGTGAGCTGTGAGCCACATGCTGGCAGGTTTTTCTGTAATATTCATGACTGCATATTGTGAAGATTCTAGTTAAAATGCATATATGCTACCTGAGACAAATAGTGGCTATGTCCTTTTTACAGGAATCAATTTATCAGATTAACCAACATTATACACTGTAATATTTAAAGGATGTAGAATAACAACAATTTAGAAATAGTATTGAAAATATTGGTATAAAAATAAATATAAAGAGGAATCTTCCTGTGAAGTTTTTCAATAAAGTGCTCATGAGCGCTGTATTTTTCCCTTCTTTGTTATCTGGAGCCTGATTAATATGTAACAAGAAAAGAAACTATCACACTTACAGTACTTGAAATGTCCTAGTGCTTTGCTCACAACGAATTCACTAATTTACAAAGCATCCCTGAGAGATAGGCATTTTACAAAGAAGTTATAAGCACAAGTAAGGTAACTTTGACACAGATATAAATTTAAATGACATATTTTTAACATCATAATATACTTCTGAAATTTTGTGATGTTAATTTTTAGAAGAAAAATAAGGTTTATTCATCTACTTTTGAATAAAAAACTATGAATATATAATAGATATAAAAGGGTGCTGCATTTATAGTGCAAATAATTTTGTGGCTCTTAAAAATATTATTGACCAATCCTTAATTTTGGAGAAAAATGTTGCTATTCAACTTTTTTATGAATATCAAAAACGTAGTTCTTGAATTGACTCAAGGTGACAAGCCCTTGAAAGGAGCATAATGTGATTATTTTGCAAAGATAAAGTGAAATAAATCTGATTACCTATAACAAGTTTAACCAGTGATGAGTGCATGCTGGTACAGAACGTCCGGACATAATTGCAAGATAAAATGAAAAAGTACAGATAAAGGATTTTAGATGGTGATACTACCGTAAATTCAGCTGTTAAACAACAGCAGCAAAACAACTTGTTTTGTAGAATCTGCCTGAATTCTGCAGATGTTAAAGTATTAGTTGACTTTTTCCTATCTCATTAAATATAATTTTAAAATGAGTTTTAAAATCAAACAATTATCAAACTATGGAATTTAATATGCATTCTATGTTCAAGTTTTAAGATTATTTGATGCTATCTAAAACAGGTATAAGTTGGACCTAAATATAAAGCATGTCTCTTATATATTATATTTAGATCATACATATGTTTAGAATACATGTATATATATGCTTTTTAAAGTATATTTTTATATATTTTAACATGCTTTTGCTTACATGTACTTTAATATACTTTATGCCTACATATTTTAATATACTTAACTATAAAAAAATTAGTACTTACTAGTATTTGTAATAAATATACAGAGGTAAAATTTTCAAGTTAATATTTTTGTTTATACTATCATAAGTTTAGGCACAACAATAGCAAAATAAAGCTGGGTAAATTAGCATTGTTTCAGGAATGTATTCATAATTAAATATTGTGGAAATACAGAATTATTAGGCAATTGGCAACAAAAGATTATTTTTAGAAATATCTGTTTATATCCTTTGCAAGTTTTAAATGGAATTGTTTGTTTCTTAGGGGATCTTGTTTAATTCCAAGGAAATTTTAGAACTGTTTTTTCTAATTCCGTGAAAAATTATATTGGTGTTTTGGTAGGGATTGCATTTAATCTGTAGATTGCTTTGAGTTTCATGTTCATTTTAAAAGTATGTATTTTATTTTCTAGATTTAGTGGGTACAGGAATATTTTTGAACATGGATGTATTGCACAGTGGTAAGTCTGGGCTGTTTCTGGGCTGTTGTTGTAACCATCATCTGAATAGTGTACATGGTACCCAATAGGTAATTTCACACCCCTCATCCACCTCCCAAACTCCAATGTTTTGCAGCATCCAGTGTTTATTATTTCACTCTGTATGTCCATATGGACACGTTATTTAGTTACCCCTTATAAGTGAGAACATGCAGTATTTAACTGTTTCTCAGTTACTTCAATTAAGGTAATGCCATCCAGTTTCAGCTATGTTGCTGCAAAAGACGTGATTTCATTACGTTTTATGGCTGAGTAGCATTTTTTGGTATATATGTATTTATACCATGCTTTATCCAATCAATCGTTGATGGAAACTTAGATTGATTTCATGGTTTTGCTATTGCAAATAGTGTTGTAATAAACATACTAGTGCAGGTGTCTTTCTGATATAATGATTTGTTTTCCCATTGAGTAGATGCCCTGTAGTGGGATTGCTGGATTGAATGGTAGTTCTATTTATAGTTCTTTGAAAAATCTCCATACTAATTTTACCTTCCCGTCAAAAGTTTATAAGCAGTCTTTTTTCTCTGCAACGTCACCAACATCTGCTGGTTTTTTTTTACACTTTTTAATAATAGCCATTCTGACTGACAGAAGAGAATATCTCATTGTAGTTTTAATTTGCATTTACCTATTATTGGTGATATGGTGCATTTATCTATCTATTTATTTATTTATTTATTTTTGGCCACTTGTACTTCTTCTTTTGAGAAATGCTTGTTCATATCCATGCCAGTTTTAATTTTTTTTTTTTCTTGTTGAGTTGTTTGAGGTCCTTGAAGATTCTGGATATCACTCCTTTGTTGGATTCATAATTTGCAAATATTGTCTCCCATTCTCTAGGTTGTCTCTTTATTCTGCTGTTTCTTTTTCGGTGCAGAAGCTGTTTTGTTTAATTAAGTCCCTTTTATCCATTTTTCTTTTTATTACACTCACATTTGCGGTGCTAGTGATAAATTATTTGCATATTTCAATGTTCAGAAGTATTTTTCTATTTTTTGTTCTAATTTTTTATAGTATTGTGTTTTACATTTAATTCATCCTGAGTTAATTTTTTATATGGAGAGAGATTTGGTTCCAGTTTAATTTTTCTGCCTATGGCAACCTATTCTCCCAGCACCGTTGATTAAATGGGGTGTCTTTTTCCCAGTGTATGTTTTTGTCTGTTTGTTGATGATTTCAGGTGTATGGCTATCTTTCTGTCCAATTATATTCTATTGACCTGTGTGTCTATTTTTATACCACTATCATACTGGTTTGGATACTGTAGCCTTGTAGTACACTTTTAAGTTAGGTAATATGATGCTTTCAGCTTTATTCTTTTTGCTTATGACTGCTTTGGCTATTTGGGTTCCATTTGAATTTTAGGGGTGTTCTTCCTAATTCTGTGAAAGGTGACATTTGTATTTAGATAGGAATTGAATTGAACCTGTACATTGTTTTGAGCAGTATGACCATTTGAAGAATATTACTTCTTCCAGTCCACGAGCATGAGCTATTTTTCCATTTGTTTGTGTAATATTCAATTTCCTCTATTGGTATTCTCTACAGAGATTTTTTCTCCTCTAGATTATCTAGTTTATTTGCATAGAGAACTCAAAGAAGTCTCTGATGATCTTTAGTATTTCAGTGATATCAGTTCTAATGTCTCCTTTTTCATTTCTGATTGTGCTTAATTTGAATTTTCTGTTTTTCTTGGTTAATCTACCTAGAAGGCTATATTGTTTATCTAGTTCCTTAATGTGTGATGTTAGGCTGTTAATTTGTGAGATTTCTATATTTTTTGATGTAGGCAGTTAGTGCTATAAACTTCCCTCTTAATGCTGATTTTTCTGTATTTTAAGTTTTGGTATGTTGTGTCTCTATTTTTATTTGCAACAAAATATTTTTGATTCTCAACCTAAACTTGAGCATTGACTCAAAGTTCATTCTGGAGCAGATTTTTTAATTTCCATGCATTTATATAGTTTTAACAATTCCTCTTGGTATTAATTTCTAATTGTATTCCATGGTGCTTTGGGAAGATGCTTGACATTTCAAATTTTTAAGAGACTTGTTTTGTGGCCTAATATATAGTCAGTTTTGGAGAATGTTCTATGTATAGACAAGAAGAATGCATATTCTGTAGTTACTAGGTACAATGTTTTGCAAATGTCTGTTAGGTCCATTTCATATAGTCCAATTAAAGTCCATAGTTTCTTATTTTATTTTCTTCCTTGATTATCTGTCTAGTGATGTTACCGGAGTTTTGCCATCGCCCACTATTGTATTGCTGTCTATCTCATTTCTTAGGTCTAGCAGTGTTTCTTTTATGATTCTGGGTGTTCTGGTGTTGAACACAATATGTATTTAGGATTGTAAGCTCTTTTGTTGAATCAATCCCTTTATCATTATATAATGACTTCCTTTGTCTTTTCTTGTGTTGTTGATTTAAAGTCTGTTTTCTCTGAGGTTAGTAGAGTTGTTCCTGATTGCTTTTGGCTTCTGTTTGCATGGAATATCTTTTTCCAGCACTTCATCTTCAGTCTATAAAGGTCTTTACCAATTAGGTGGGTTTTTTAAAAGCAGCATATGGTTAAATCTTGGTTTATTTGTTTTTTGTAATCCTTTCTGCTAATCTGTATATTTTAAGTGAAACATTTAGTTCATTTACCTTCAAGGTTAATATTGATGTGTAAAGTGCCCAAAACATTTAACATTTTATTCTTTCTTTTTCTCTCTCAGGAATATCTATGACCCATAGGGTTGTGTGCTGTACATAATCTAGTGTTTCTCAAAGGCTTTGTTTATTTTCTAATTTTTTTTTTTTCATTTTTGTCTGGTTTGGGTGATTTTTTAAAACCTGTCTTCAAGCTCTAAAATTATTTATTCTGCTTAGTCTTGTCTATTGGAAAACCTTTCAACTGCAATTTGTAATTCCATTAATGACTTTTTTATTTCCAGAAGTTCTATTTTTAAAATACACTAGGCCGGGTGCAGTGGCTCACGCCTGTATTCCCAGCTCTTTGGGAGGCCGAGACGGGCGGATCACGAGGTCAGGAGATCGAGACCATCCAGGCTAACACGGTGAAATCCCGGCTCTACTAAAATACAAAAAATTAACCGGGCGCGGTGGCAGCGCCTGTGGTCCCAGCTACTCCGGAGGCTGAGGCAGGAGAATGGCGGGAACCTGGGAGGCGGAGCTTGCAGTGAGCCAAGATGGGGCCACTGCACTCCAGCCTGGGTGACAGAGTGAGACTCTGTCTCAAAAATAAATAAATAAATAAATAAATAAATAAATAAATAAATAAAACTTATCTTTTTGTACATCTTTAATTCATATCCTGAATTGTTTTTCTTACTTCTTTGTGCTGGCTTTCAACTTTCCCCTGAATATCTTGTGTTACCTTTCAGTCCATATTTTGAACTTTTTCTTTGACATTTCGGAATTTCCAGTTTGGTTAGTATCTACTGCAAGAGATTTAGGAGAGTTAGTGTGATCCTTTGTGGTGTTGTAACATGTTTTTTTTTTGTACTGCCAGAATTCTTATACTATTTTTTTCCCCATCTGGAGAAGCTGTTCACTGTTTATTTTTGAATTTACTTTCACTTGGATGAAACTTTTTTCCCCCCTTGAGCATGTGATCTTAATGTTTGTTGAGCAGTGTCATTTGATTTTGCTTCTGGGTGTTTTTAGGGAGCCAATGCTCTGTATTAATTCCTTGGTTACAGATAGCCTTGATGTGGTGGTTTCCTCACGTGCTGGTTGTAGTAGCAGTGTACTGGCATGTGAGCAAGTTCACTGCCTCCTGCAGAGATGAGGAAGTAGATGTCTCAGAAAACTTACCTTGACCCCCAGGAGTATGCATTTCTATCAGCAGATATTACATCGGGTTGTGCAGGCAACCTCCAGGCCAGTCGGTGGCACTTGCATGTTAGAGCAGGCTGAGTACTGTGCAATTGTGTCAGCAGAAAATACAAAGTGGGAAAAGGACACCCCATTTAACAAATGGTGCTGGGATAACTGGCAACTGACATGTAGAATAATGAAACTGATTCCTCATCCTTCACCTTATACAAAAATCAACTCAAGATGAATCTAACACTAAAACCTAAGACCTGAAACCACAAAAATTCTAGAAGATAGCACTGGAAAACCCTTCTAGACATGGCCTTAGGCAAAGACTTCATGACCAAGAACCCAAAAGCAAACACAACAAGAAAAAAAAAAAAGATAAATAGGTAGGACTTAAACTAAAAAGCTTCTGCACAGCAAAAGAAGTAATCGGCAGAGTAAACAGACAACCTACAGAATGTGAAAAAGTCTGCAATCTATACATCTGACAAAGGACTGATATCCCAAATCTAAAAGAATCTCAAACAAATCAGCAAGAACAAAACAAACAATCCCATCAAAAAGCTGGCCAAAGACGTGAATACACAACTCAAAAGAAGACGTACAAATGACCAACAAATGTGAAAAAAAATGCTTAACATCACTAATGATTAGGGGAATGCAAGTCAAAACCACAATGTGATACCATCTCACTCCTGCAAGAATGGTCACAACAAAAGTTCAAAAAGTAATAGGTGTTGGCATGGATGTGGTGAAAAGGCAACACTTTTACAGTGTTGGTAGGAATGTAAACTAGCACAACCACCATGGAAAACAATGTGGGGCTTACTTAAAGAACTAGAAGTGAAGCTACCATTTGATCCAGCAATCCCACTACTGGGTGACATTATTCAAAGGACAAGAAATCACATGAAAAAAGATACTTACACACACGTTTATAGCAGCACCATTTGCCGTTGCAAAAAGATGGAACCATTCCAAATGCCCATCAATCAATGAGTGGATAAAGAAATGATGGATTTGGGTGGAGGCACATCCAAAACATATCATTCCACCCTGGCCCTTCCAAAATCTCATGTCCTCACATTTCAAAACCAATCATGCCTTTCCAACCATCCCCCAAAGTCTTAACTCATTTTAACATTAACCCCAAAGTCCAAATCCAATGTATTATATAAGACAAGGCAAGTCCCTTCCACCTATGAGCCTGAAAAATCAAAGGTAAGTTAGCTACTTCCTAGATACAGTGATAGTACAGGCAATGTGTACGGGACCAGGACACTGCTGCAACACATAAAGAAACTAGGTGATAACAACTACTATAGTCTGAATGTAAACTCCAAAATTCGTGTGTTGAAAACTTAATCCCGAATGCAACAGTGTTGAGAGGTGTGGCCTAATGGCAGATGTTTTAGTCATGAGGGCGAAAATCTCATGAATAGATTCAAGGCAGTATAAAAATGGCTTTGAGGTGTGAGTTCACCTTCTCCAGCTCTAGTGCCATGTGGGTGCACAGAGTTTCTCTTGCCCTTTTGTCTTCAGTCAAGTGAGGACACAGCAAGAAAGCCCTCACTAGGTTCTGGTACATTGATTTTGGACTTGCCAGCCTCCAGAGCTGTGAGGATAAATTTCTGTTTTATATTTTTAAAAACACTGTGTTTCTAATTAATACTTACTCCATAGCCCAATACTATTTTAAGCCTCTCTATATATAATTAATAGAATCTCAAATATATGTAGATTATAGATCTGTATATATCTTATTTTACATATATATATTCCATTTCTATTTTCATTGCCTTAAGGATTAGTTTATGTGAGACAATACACATCAAAATTATCATCTTGTAATTCTGCATCTCATTTTAGCCATATTGCAGGTAAAATATCTATTTCTTTATATAAAACAACATTATTTAACCCTTGTAAGGCAAATAGCATATAGTATATAAACAGAGGCAATTAAAGGCATGTAGTAAGTTGTTCAACAAGTGTTCATTAAATGAATAAATAAATGCATTCAGTATTTATTTCGGAGAAAAATGACAATAAATGAGTTTTGCTTATTATTGCTAAGATTTTTTATGGATAATTTTAGGTGATGATACATGTCATAAATGGTGTTTTCTAACTTTATTCATCTGATATAGATAGAGATGTTAAATAGTGTTTCAGATCTGATCACAAAATATATCTACAAATTTATGTACTAACTTAAAATTATTTGGCGCTGCATTTTTAAGAAATTATCAGCCTAAGGCATTTTTTTCACTGAAATTTTGTTCCTTCTTTTATATTATGTTGCAATTTTCCAAACTATCACTAGGATAGTTTTATAATTTATAGTCATTAAATAACCAGCGTATCACTGAAGTCTCTCAGCCTCTATTCTGAGTATGTGGCAGGTAATACATAATTCACAATCCAAATATGAAAAAAATTACAGTAAATCTTTCTCAAACACTGTCATTATCTAAAATACCCTAAAATCAAGAAATTATGGCTGATAGATTTGAGTCAGGAATTTAAAAATTATATTTTATTATAACTGTATATTTTGTATGCTTATTTTGTGCATACAGAGATCCTCAAAAAATTAATTTACTAGTTACAGAGACTAAAAGGAAAAGAAGCATATTCTAGTGGGAAGTGAAGAATACACTTTATTGAGTGTTTTGTCCATAGAGGTTTTCATTTAGATCAATACAGCCTCCTTCAAATGCATTTTTTTTTAATCAGACAAACTCATAAAGATTTATTTCTTTGTTTATTTGTTTCTTGTTTTCTACAGGACATCCACCCTACTCTTGATTTTGGTCAAGTTTAATAGTCGTTAACTAATATTGCTGCAATGATTTTGTGAATTAGACCTGTTTATGTTTTTAATTATGCAATTTGTTCAGTTACTCTGTGCTTTCCAGTCTCAATTATTCTATCTTTACAGCAAGTGTAGTCAATGGTCACATTTACTGAGTGTTGCCTGGTGTTTAACTAACCCCTAAGATAGTGGAAAGCTAAAATTAAACATGTTTATCACTTGTAAGGGAAGAGATTGCCTTTCAAGCTGTTGCCCCAAAGTTTATTGGCTCTAAATCACCATTACCTACATGTCATAAACAAACCTTGTTCTGCAGTAGGACAAGTTGCGACTTTTCATTCAAAATAGGAATAGCAGATGGGGTGGCGAGCTAAGAATTATTGAGCATTACTGAGTGCTCAGCACTCTGGCATGTGTTTACCATATATTATCTATTTTGTCCTTGAAACAACTTCATGAGAGAGATATTTTATGCATGAAAAATCTTTAGTGAGTAACTCATGCAAGCCACTAGCAATTTGAAAGCAGACACAGACAAAGCCAGCGGTAAGGTATTGCAGGAAAGTATGTAGAAATAATTTATTATTATGAAACCTAAGGTAAATTCTAGATAAGGAAAAAAGTTACAGAGGGGTTGTAATAGATTTAAGTGTTGGGCTGATTGTGAATATCATTAGCAAAATATATAAACTATAATAAATGAATGAAAATAAATATGTATTTACATTAGGCATTTTATTTTGCAAATACTTGTGGAGTGCCAGGCACTGTTTAAGCACTAATGACTATTAACTCCTCTAATATTCAGAACAACCCTATAAGGTAGACATTTTGTAATCATTGTCTATGTTATAGAAAATAAATGTAGACACACATGGGATAATTAAGTAAATAGTCCAAATTAATATAGATAGTCAGTGGTTGCAATTCAGTTAGTTTTGTTCTGTAGTCCAAACTTCCAAGCAGCAGAGTGTAAGCAGCAGAATTTGATATTGCATTCAATTGGAGATTATAGGACACAATACAGAATGGAGATAGGATATTTAAATTCCAGTGTTCGAACCGATCAAGATTTAGGGTAGGATACTCATTCTATGGGGGAATTAGGTAGCAAAAGAAAATTTGAGGCTGGGTGCTGTGGCTCATGCTTGTAATCCCAGCACTTTGGGAGGCCGAGGCAGGCGGATCATGAGGTCAGGAGATTGAGACCATCCTGGCTAACACGGTGAAACCCGATTTCTACTAAAAACACAAAAAATTAAGTGGGCATGGTGGCATGTGCCTGTAGTCCCAGCTACTCAGGAGGCTGAGGCAGGAGAATCTCTTGAACCCAGGAGGTGGAGGTTGCAGTGAACTGAGATTGTGCCACTGCACTTCAGCCTGGGTGACAGAGCAAGACTCCATCTGAAAGAAAGAAGGAAGGAAGGAAGGAAGGGGAGAGAGAGAGAGAGAGAAAGGAGAAAG
>NW_012110874.1:32352-67968 GCF_000951045.1 Mandrillus leucophaeus | reverse complement strand
AAAGAAAGAAAGAAAGAAAGAAAGAAAGAAAGAAAGAAAAGAAAAGAAAGAAAGAAAGAAAAAATTTGAGTAATAGGATGGGATAGTACAACAAAGCAAGGCCTTGGCTTGTCTAAAGAACTACAGTAAAACGTCATGGTCCTCAGAATGAAATCCTGATACACCAAGGGAAGAGAAGAGCCAGTAGTAATTCTGGTTCAGAAATGAACTAGAAGTCTACTTTTAAAAGACATGCAATAAAAGAATAAAAAAGTCCAGAAATCAGTGAAGCCTTTGCAAGCAGATCATGACAAAGGATAATCACCTAACAGACCATAGTAAATCAAGCCCAGTGGATTTTCCAGTTTTTTCTAATACAATAATCTTAACAGCTTCTTACAAATTTGACCTTTTTAAAAAAATTCATTTGAATATTACACAATTTTATATTTAAGGGAAAATTCTCTGGACACAAAAAACAGACATCAAGCTGTATCCTTCTTTTGAATGTGCACGGAATTTGTAATAGCTGTATTACAAAAAGAGCAAATCCCAAGAAAATCCTCACAGGGTTTTATCGTACATGTTCCATTTAAAATTATCCCGATGATTTGGATCCCTGGATAAGACTAAGAGGCAGTGGCTACTGCACAAATTGTGTATCATTAGAGTATCAAAATGGTTTGATTATTTGCCAGCATGCATGTGACTTCATACAAGTATTGCCAAGAATATGAATCAAAATGTCAAGGAAGTGCAGGTGAAGCCAAATAAACAAGTTGTAGATTCAGTTCATACATCATTGATCAATGCATGTTATCAATTTTCACACAGCCCAGGATCCTGATAACTTTCCTGTTGAGTGAGTAGCATAAATTTTAAATGACCTAGGGCTCACCATGAGGAGAATTGCTAAAACGCACTCTCAATGCTCTAAAAATATTCTGAATCACTACTCCACATAAAGGAAAAAACTTTTAATGCAATTCTCAAGAGTCGTCTTACATAAATAGAAATATGTTTCTTTACAGTTAAATTTTCTAACGATCAATTTCCAAATAAAAGTTATGATAATATAGGTAAATAGAAATTTTTTTTCTAGTTAACTCTGCAGTTTGAAACTATTAAATGCTGATTAAATTTAACAGATTATAATTGAAAATTCCAACTATCCCAAATTATATTTTTATTTATTCTGCATTTAGAAGTTAGAGTTCATTCATAAATATATCAATCCATAAAAATATGATGATCTATTTCATTTCATCCATTCAAGACTATTTGGAGTTCCGACCTGATGTGCACAAAATTCAAACCGGCTGTCCCATTGAAATCACTGGCGCAATGCTCTTGGGAAACTATCTTTCTGGGCCTTCCTCACCTCCAGTTCCACTTCTTTACATGCAGGATCATAAGATGGGTACTTGCTAGCTTCTTATGAATCATTCATGCATTACTTAAAGCTTTCAACATTGTAGGAACTAAAGGTACATTCAAGCTCATACTACAAGTATAGGGAATAGTTTATAAGGCAGCCAGATAATCTGTATCTTCCTGGAGTTTGTGGATGTAAGATTTTCTGTGCCTCTACCCTGTTATTTTCCTGTCCGTTTCTGACAAAAGTAGATTCCACTTTCCTGCATCTGTCCAAAGTGGAAGGATATTTACTTTACGTTTGACCTCTGTTCTTTTTCTCCCCTAATTAAAACCTCTTTCTGTCCTTATATCCCAACTCCTTAGACTGAGCACTCTGGAACCCTTGTCATAGTCAACAACCTCCCATATATACATGAAGGCTTCTTTAGGGGTGATTTTCCTTATTCTCTCACCCCATGCCTACCAGGGTTAGAAATGTGATTGTTATCCTCATTGTTCTTGACCGCCAGTTTCTGAATAAAGAAAAACTAATGCTTTTCTTTAAATCCCACTTTTTCAAGACTCATAAAACTCAAATACATGACTGTTTCCTTTTTATGACAGTCAACTTCTGAGCTCTTAAATATATCCCTTCATTTATTTAGGATATTAGTGCCTGACATACACTCTTAATATTCATGATTGTTCCTTTTGTTTCTCAATATGATTCCATTATCTTCACAAATTGCTCCACCAAAATATGGAAATTTCAGTATTCTGATAACCTCTTCCTTTGACTACTTTCTCTGCCATTTTCCAGTAAAAAGACCCATGTTTATAAATGTGAACTTACAGAAGCCGAGATGCGATCATTTCTGAAATTAATAATTTAAATAATCTTCAGTACAACAAGGTAATCCTCTTGTCCTGGCTACCCCAAAACAATTTTATTTTGACTTTATCAGAAATTATAGCTTGATTCATTTTATTATTTATACATATTTCATCACCAATTACTATATTTCGTTTCTCTCTTAAACAAGCACATATTCCACGATCTGCTGTTTCCACTATTATCTTCCTAATAAAAGATTCTCTCATAATCTCTGTGCCAGTAAAAAGCATCACCATCTACTCAGTTCTTTGGCCAGGTGCTTGTAATTTTAGATGGTTGCATTCTCTTTGCTCCTCATATTCCATGACTCATCAAGTCCTATAAATTCTGTTGTGTAAATATACCACGAATTAGTATTTACTATTTTTCTCCCTTAACCCTCTTATCCCAGTGTTTCATACCATTGCTACCTTGCACCTAAGTAGCATGAACCACATACTAAAGAATAATACATAAAATGAATAAAACATAGTTCTATATTCATAGGTCTGGTAAAAGTTTGTTGTTATTCTAATTGTACCACTTGATTCACATGCTTATTTTGTATTTTTCTCTTTTTTATTTTTACTAATGTAGCAATCAAGGGAACACAACTTTTGTGTCATGGACCACAGATACATGATAATGGACTCAATATTGTTATTATGCAGTACTGATTGGATGTTGAAAAATAATTGCAAGATAAAATAGTTTCTTCACTGCACTTTTTTATTCTGATCTTTTTAGTTACACTGCTGTAACAGTGATCTTTTTCTTTTAAATACTGAACTTTCTTCTCTAGAGTACTTTTAGGTTTACAGAATAATTGAACAGAAAGTAGATTCCCTACATAACCCACTCTCAGTCACTACAGTTTTCTATATTATTAATAACTTGCATTAGTATGATACCTTTGTTGCAATTGATGAGCCAATATTGACACAATATTATTAATTAAAGTTTATAGTTTACATTAGAGTTCACTCTGTGTTATACATCTGCTTGGTTTTGAAAAAGTATAACAACATAATTCCACAATTATAATATCATAAAAAATACTTCCATTGCTCTAAAATTCTCCCTTCCTTGTCTTCCTCCCTCTATTCCTTTCTCCTAATCCCTGGGAACCATGGGTCCTTTTACTCTCTTCCCAGTTTTATCATTTTTAAAATGTCATGTAGTTAGAGTCAGATAGCATGTCGCTTTTTCATACCATCTTCTTTGACTCAACGATATGAATGTAACGTTACTCTGCATTTTTTCACAGAGCAATCTTATAAAAATAAATATCACATCTGTCACTATCCTGCTTAGAATTCCTTGATCCCTTCCCATTGTTATACCAATACAGTTTAAAATTCTCAGCCGAAAACTGCTACTCAAAGTATGGTGCATAGATAAGAAAATGCAGTCACCTGAGAACTAAAGATTCTCAGGCATCACCTTAACGACCCTAGTATTAGGGTCATCACCGATATACTAAGATCCCGAGATGACTCGGGTGCATACGGAAGTTCAAAGGCACTGGTTTTGAAGATCCTCAATGATTTTTCTCCACATCCTTCCCCATCCCTACTGTGGACCACCCTCCCACCTGGTGGCCACTTCATAACAAAGAATCTTATTGTGCTAAAAACAAAGGCCTTTATTATTTTTCAGATGAATAAAAAGTTACAAAGGTGATCGCCCATTAAAAAATAATTATGAAAATAATAAATTAGTAATAAAAATAGCTTCAACTTTTAGAGTAGTACTTATTTCCTCAGTGGCAACTTACTTTGAATTTTATCTTTTAAGCCCCCTAAATATTTACACTATTTCACCCCATAATAAAAGCCTATGCAAATATGTTTTTAATGAAAAATGTCACATTCCTTTCTATTTTTCCACTAAAAATAACCTAAATTATTTGAATATGTAGAGACATTCAGCCCTACAGTGAAAAAAGACTATAAAGACTAAAGAAGATGGTAAAGAAAGAAACACATTTATTTTTCTTTATACATACTCTATAGTTCCCTGATGAAGAACAGAGCTATTTCAGCTAGTAAAACAGAAAGCTATGTGTGTGTCCATAAGACTATAAAGGCATAATAACGCAGTGTCCTCAAACCTCCCCTAGCTAACTTTTATCCACCTATCAGATAAAGGCTTGAATATAATTTCCTTAGGTACCCGTACTTTGGACCATAGGCCAAGGTTACATCCTTCTATTTTCTCCTTCCATGAACCATAATGTCCTTTATAATATAACACTTGATACATTTTTCTTTAAATGGCAATGTCCTGGTACATTGTAATTCTATTAAGAACTTAGAGACCATAGCGATCTTACTTATTTTGCAGTATGCTCAAGAACTAGGGCACTGCTTAAATCATGAATGATACAATTGATTAATATTTTATCAGTAAGTGGAAATGTGATTGCTGAGTGATGTAATAAAAATTCATACCCAAATCTCATACCTTTAACATTTATGTCCACTGCCTTGTACAGAGATAATTTATGTCCAAAACAAATACTGTCAATTGCTTCTAAAGAAAGAGTCAAAAATACAAAGGTCTCCCTTAAAAGGTTTTGTAATTTAATACCTCTTTTGCATGTAGAATAAAATAAAAATATCCCTTCATTTATTCAAGTTGAATATAGTCTACAAATTATTCATTGTATTTATAAATCAGATATGTACTTAGAAAATACATTGATCACGTTTGGTTTTTCCCTTAAGATACAATCTTTTTTGAGACAAAAACCAAGAGATTTTGTTGTTGTTTATTTTGTTTTTATGCTTGCCATTTTTTACCAAGCATGAAGCAGTTGCTCAATAAAGATTAAATTTCTTTCTCCTAAATATTTCCAAGTTCCTTTTAGAATTTATTTTATAAGCTTTATAACATCTCATGCTTCTAGAGAAATGTATGTCCTTTTTCTTTTATAGAAGCATGCTGGAATAAAATGGAAAGTTCAGTATCACACAATAAAACAAAGGTGAAACAAAATGTAGCTCTCCTTTATCCCAGCTCACTACTCCCACCACAGCACCAAATTTCTTCATGGAATAATAATGGAAAACTGTATTTGAACTTGCAGGCCAACAACAACCAAGATCATAATAGGATGCACAGCTCCAAAGAAAAATGCCTAGTGCATCAGCAGTAAACATAGGATAGATACCCGAAACACTGCTTTCCTCGGGATTCAGAATTTATACTCAAAACATTGCAGTTGCTGTGAGACACCACAATAACAATTCAGCGCAGTTTCAAAGGTCTAATAAATTAGATTCTTCCTTGGCTCAGTCAAAAATACTGTGTTCAGCAGTTTCAACAATGGAAGCCTCATCTAATTAAATTAAGTGCTGCAAAGGCTCACGCCAGCAGCACTACCTCGAGCTGATAGACTCAGGTTTGCAATATTGCTAATCTGGCAGGCAGCCACTGGGATGATCATAGACACTGAGCCAACAATTTAATCTTAAGTAACTAAAAGACAAGAAAGGAGCGATTTTCCTCTTAATGGTGCAGCCGTCCTAACATGTATATTTATATTTCACCCCCTCATATATCTAAAGAATTTTTGGAAGGCCCACTTATTACTACATCGACATTTAATTTTAAAAAAGACTGTGAACTCATCACTATTTTAATATGCCAGCTAATTTTCTTCTGAAAGCATCTGCACTGAAAATGACAAATTTTGTTTGAAGATACAATTTTTTAATACCAATGGTTCTCATAGTAGATGGAAGATTTAGTACTTTCCTCTTTGTGGGTTGCTTTTTTCACTTATTTTTGGCTTGTCAGCATGTTTGTTGTGATAGTTTAAGTAATTAAATTCAAAGTAAAACTTGCCACTGTGAACATTTCTAATTAGAAAACTGATTTAATTACTGTATTTGTTGGTGCTATTTTAAAATCCAGAGTAACAGATTATTATGATTTTAGAGCACTGATTTTTTTTCAGTGAGCATATATTTATATAGTTTTATTTATTAAAACTCATAAAAGGCCATAGTTTTTATCTATTGATTTGATTAATAATTTAATATTGTTTTAGAGAATAATTTTGCAATAAAAATAAGTATATCATTGTGTTCATTTCAGTCAGGGCTGCATCAAACTCTTACAGTTATAAATGAAAGTAAACAAAAAGTAAAGCACAGAGTTATTTGGCTAAGAAACTGAGTAATAATGTTAAACTGCAAATATATTAATAAAAGAAAATGAGTAAGATACAGTTATCATTGCAGGAAAAATATGGTATAATTTCTTACCCTGGTTTTTGAAACATACAAAAGAATACAGGGTTTCAGGTGAAATCAAGACCACACAGTCTGAAAAAAGTCACCATGAAAGTATATGTGAAATGTATGGAGTACTTTATATGTCAGGGCAAAAGACAAAGCTTTACACAGAGGACTGGCTCTCACTGAAACACTGAGATTCAAGTGAACAGATGAAAAGCTTTGGATGCTGCTATGTAATAACAACTCTAATATAAGAAAAAATGGACAATTTAGTATAACATTATAATGAGTAAACAACAGGAGATGAGGCTGAAAATGTCAAGTATCAATGAATTTGGAAGACAAGACCAGGAAGCATGGAGCAATCTTCAAAATGCTTAATATGAGGTGCATTTTAGCAAGATCTATGGGTAATTGACATAAAAGTTAAAGTTGGGAAAGCACAGGATTACACAATGCTTCTGTTGACTTAGTAGACTGTGAAGTCTATCTAGGTAACGTGTCTAATGTATTCACTTTCATAGCTATATATTAATTAATTGATTATCTCAACAAATCACCTGAAATCAGTATTATGTTTATTAGATGATTCATGGTGATCCGTGGCACAAGTTTGAGAGAGCAAAAGACAAGATAAGGTAATGTGTGTTACAATAATAAATGCATTGAACATTCTTTCTCAAATCACTCTTCATAGTTATTTATTTTTAATAAGACAGGTTATATAAATGTGTAATTTTTATGGATTCTTTACATTAAACAGAGTTATCAGAATGGTTTTTGCTCTAATATAAATGGTATACTTTAAATGTTTTTTTCAGATATTAAATCAGGATTATAATGAAAATTTTCAATTCTATGCTGTTGAGTGGCTACGTCAAAAATTGAAGAGATTGCAAAAAGACTTTAACAGTATTTAAAATGCATTTTAAAAAATAGTTAGAGACTAGCAATGTTTATTAACACAACCATTATTACATTAGAGCCAGAAGGAAAAGAACTCCTGACTCCTGCCTTTTTCATTTTCCTTCTTTCAGATTCCTCACCAAATAGACCAGTAACAATAGAATGTGGGGACTTAAAAAAAATCTTTCTTTAGAAATAGTGTGATTCGGAGTAAGATTCAGATTCACAGGTGCTATGGTCTGAAAATTTGAGTGTCCCCACAGTATTCACATGTTGAAAGCTAATCCCAATTTGATGGTTCTAGAAAATGAGGACTGTGGGAGTTTATTAGGTTATGAAGACAGAGCTCTCATGAAAGGCAGTAGTGCCCTTATAAAAAGCCCCAGAGACAGTCTTTCTCCCTTCCACCATACGCAGACTCAGGTACAATACACCACTGATGAACCAGAAAATGTGCCTTCACCTGTGACATTATTCCTATGTTCTTCATTTTGTTCTATGTTTTTCTACTACGCGGTCTCTCCGTCGTGGCATCTTGTTTTTGCTAATGTACGTGTCATGAAATCCCGGGGTAAAGAAAGACCTCAAACATTTCCTGGCATAACCACCTTTACGCTAGGTTTAGTACTTGGCACAACATGACTGTCAAGTTCTCAGCAATACATGTTCTTACTGCTTTACATCCCAAGGGAAACATTTCTATACTTAAAAGTATCAAACTTTAAAAGTTTTGTAATATTGAGAGGGATGTTGTATCACTGAAACATCCCACCAACCACTCTAATCTTAGGTCTAGATCTTAATTCTAAACGTTTTTCAAAACAATTGTGTCTTCTTGTTAAAGGTTAAGAACAGCCAGTCTCTTTACTCATTCCTCATAAGATATGGCTTATAGTCCCATTATCATTTGGATACTGATTCTGGAACATATATTGATGTAAAATAAACCCCAGTCTCTCCCTGCCTAACTCTTTCTCTCTCAAGTTGCAGAACCATTCAACCAATTCAAAATTTAGTGGGTATCAACCAACTCTTCCTAAATCTTAAATTTATAATATACATACCATATGTATGTGCATATATATACTTATTGTCATATATACATATATGTCATATGTATGCACACACATAATATGTATGTATGTCATATATGTTTATTGTCATATATACCTATATCTACACACATATATACACTTACATATGTATGACAATAAACTTTTTTTGATAACTTCAATAACCCAAACTCTTAACATTTTTAACAAATAGAAATTTATTTATTTTTTTTATTATACTTTAAGTTCTAGGGTACATGTGCACAACGTGCAGGTTTGTTGCTTATGTATACATGTGCCATGTTGCTGTGCTGCACCCATTAACTCGTCATTTACATTAAGTATATCTCCTAATGCTATCCCTTCCCCCTCCGCCATCCCACAGTCTCCCTCTGTCACCAGGTTGGAGTGCAGTGGTGTGATCTCAGCTCACTGCAACCTCCGCCTCCCAGGTTCAAGCGATTCTCCTGCCTTAGCCTCCTGAGTAGCTGGGACAAAAGGCCAGCAAGCCTAGCTTTTTTTTTTTTTTTTTAATTTTTAATTTTTGGTAGTGACGGTGTTTCACCATGTTGGCCTGGATAGTTTCAATCTCTTGACCTCATGATCCACCCGCGTTGGCCTCACAAAGTGCTGGGGTAACAAGTGTGAGCCACCATGCCTGGCCTTATTTAATTTTTTGTTGGAATATTATTATGTTCTTTTTCACTTTAATGATGAAGACACCAGTACAAAGAGAGTAACATAATTACTCCAAAGTCAGGAAACAGCTGTATAATGGAGTTTACTTGAGCTACCATTTTCAAAATCTGCCTAGTCATTACGTGATCCTGCCACTGTTCATTCATTCTGATATTAACATCCACCCAATCTCAGTCATAAGCTTTGTTACTGGACTTCATCTAATACAACATTTATCCTTGTAATCTTTGAAAATCTTCTTATCATGAAGTATTTTATTCTGCAAGCCACTGACTTTCATATTGTAGTCTTTCAACATATTTATTGATTTATTTATTCCCCCTCAATATTTCACAATTGCACATTTGGAATTCTATCTTTCATATTTCCCCTAGTACACATTTCATTATTATATTCAATTGTTTTTCTTTCTTCTTACTTTAGACTTCTACTTCCAGTGTGCACAGTGAATAATTACTGTAAAAATTCATAAAAGCTTGTTTAGGTATGTAGGTTTGCTCTAGTAACATGCAAGTCCATGAATGTACGATGTCAAATGACCACATAAAAATACACGTATTAACTGTGAAATGTGTTAACGCTGGTTGATGACAGAAATGATATTTTGTTTGCAGTATATGTAGATCCATCCATTTGTTTCTGAATAAAATCTTTAAAATTTTAAGAAATCCAAGAAGTGATAAGCTAGGTGCAGAAAGACAAACATCATAAGTTCTCACTTATTTGTGGGATCCAAAGCAAAAAACAATAGAACTCATGAACATAGACCATAGAAGGATGGTTGCCAGAGGCTGGGAAGCTTGGTGGGGTGGAGTGGGGATGGTTAATGGGTACAGAAAAAATAGAAAGAATGAATAAGACCTACTATTAGGTAGCACAATGAGGTGACTATAGTCAGTAGTAATTGTACATTTTTAAATTACTTGAAGTGTGTAATTGGGTTCTCTGTAACTCAAAGGATAAATGCTTGAGGGTATGGACACCCCATTCTCCGTGACATGTTTATTTCACATTGCATGCCTGTATCAGAACATCTCATGTACGTCGTAAATTTACATACCTTAGTGTGTATCCACAAAAATTTTAAAAATATAAAATATAAATGAATAAAAACAAAATAAAATTTAAAAATTAAAAAGATAGAAAAGAAATCTAAGGACAGAATTGCAAGAATCTGAGACGTACTGAGCAAATACTAATGAAACAAGAAAATCAAATAAGGAATGAAAATAATAACCAACAGTTACAACAAAATAATTAACAGAGACTATAATGACTAAAGTGAAAATAGAGTGAGAAGAAGAGCAAAAAGAACTATTAAGAACTATCAAGATCAGATGGAAAACGTTTAATAAAGGCAACATCACAATTGTGAACATTGCACAAACTTAGCTGCAGTTCTAATCTCATGTTTATATCTCATTTCACGCTATAAATTACCCTTTCCACATTAGTAAGAGATAATCTTTTCTAAAGGTTAGAACACTCCAAAACACTCTAACAAGTCTTTGTACTAGGGAAGTCTTTACACAGCCTGTGTTTTTACCCTTCAAACTTTGTATTTAGACTCAGAAAAATCTATTCTTTCATTCGACTCTCTGAGTGAAGAATAATATTGCTTAATGTGTTTACAATGGTTAAAGAGACACAACTAGGCCAGGCGTGGTGGCTCACACCTGTAATCCCAGCACTTTGGGAGGCTGAGGCGGGAGAATCACTTGAGGTAAGGAGTTCAAGACCAGTCTGGCCAACATGGTGAAACACTGTCAGTGCTAAAAATACAAAAATTAGCTGGGTCTGGTGGCATGTGCCCATGATCCCAGCTACTCAGGAGGCTGAGGCATGAGAATTGCTTGAACCCCAGGTGGCAGAGGTTGCAGTGAGATGAGATTGCACCACTGCACTCCAGCCTGGGTGATAAGTGCAAAACTTCATCTAAAAAAAAAGAAGAATACACATCTAAAACTGCTAATGTTTTATCAGTTATTCTTAATATTTGCTAGAAAGCCATATATTATATTATCAAACTTTTTCTAAATATTCCATCAGGATTTATGTGTTGAAAATAGGGTCCATGGCCAAGATTATCATTTAGGTTATCCCAGATACTAAAAATTAATCCACTCACTAATACTCTTCTAAACGTAAAATATTATTAGACTAATTCAGTTAATTATTAATTTATAACAATGATTTAATAAGGGTATATTAAATATTAAAAAATTTTCAGATCACCTATAGATTATAAAGCCAATGAGGATCCTTCAAATAAGATCAAATATTTATAGTGACTACAATCAGGTATGTATATTTAATTTTACAATAGAAAAAAATCTATCAGACATATAAGATTGCTTATAAAGTCCTCTTGGCCCTACTCTTGCTCAGGCCACTGTTGCAGCAAAGTGGTGCCAAGGAGACTATGAACAGTTTAGCACAGGGTCAGCTCTGGCCTTTTGTGGAACAAATATTCATTCCTGTTCCAAGGTTCTTATGACCCTGCAATGAGGGACACCCAGGGAACCAGGTCCGTGCTCTTTTATAGACACCTTAAAAGACAGGAAAATCAAGTTCAATAAGCAACCTTTATTTAATGGAGGAATTGAAATCAAGAAATAAATGCTTTTCACTTTTGCCTCCCTGGTCAACTATTCTGAAATACATTTTACAAGTCTCCTCAGACCATCCAACAACATCAAGCACAAGTTACATGTAACAGGTGCAGAAGGGATCACACATCCTCTTGTCCTGCCTTGCTCCCTTCTCTTTCTAATTCCCTATGTTTGTCACCCATGATTCCTTGGATCACTTTTTAAATAAACTATTTGTATGAAACCCTTTGTTTTGGGGTCTGCTTTCAGTGAACAAGGAAAACATACAGTCATGAACCACATAACGACATTTTGGTCACTGATGGACTGCGTATACAACAATTGTTTCATAAGCTTATAATATATTTTTACTGTACATTTTCTATGTTTAGATATGTTTCGATGCACAAATACTTAACCATTGTATTACAGCTACCTATAGTGTTCAGTACAGTAACATGTTGTATAGGTCTGTAGCCCAGGAACAATATGCTGTGCCACATAACCTAGGTGTGTAGTAGGCTACACTATATAGGTTTGTGTAAGGGCACTCTATGATATTTGCACAATGACTAAATGACCTAACTATGCATTTCCCAGAACAAACTCCTGTCATTAAGTAACATGTAACTGTTTATGCCTGTGTGTGTGTGTGTGTGTGTGCGCAAAGAGGGTTCATGCTCAACTATTCACTTCTTGCAAGCATTTTCTCTCTCAAATATTTATTCTTATGTGAAAGAAATGAAAATACTATCTCAAACAATCTTTCAGTTCCCCATTAGAGATGATGAAATTCCTAGGTCTATATCTCTGGACTTTACTGGCTGGGTCATTTTCTTTCATAGGTGCTGAGTTTTCTGGGTATATGCCCTCTTTTGACAGCCCATCAGATAAACCATCAAAGAAATCATGTGGATGTCATGAAATAGCCTTTTCTTTCATTACCAAATTTAAACCATCTCTCTTTTAGACTTATTTATATATAGTAGAGAGCAGTAGCTGAAATCAATAAACCCCTCAATCAAGCTATGAAATAATACCACATCATCAGACAAATGTAATAGAGTTGAGAAGGGTCAGAAAAGGGCAGGCAGGATGATGAAGGGGATGAAGTGGCTTTCACATGAGTTTAAACTAAATCATCTAATCATAATGCGACTTAGGCTTAACTTTTTCAAGAGTCCAAAGGCTATTTAAAGTCATGAAAAGTGTTGAAGAACACAGTATGTTCTCCAAGTTTTATAATATTAGAAATTCAATGCATGCTTTCATGATTAAAATGCATTTTGAAGGCACATTATTAAAAGCATCTTTATGAGTGGTGCAGTTATTATTATTCCAAGAGGAGGTATCTATAGAAAGTATTGATAAGATCACATAAAATTATGGCTGATATTTTCCTCACTGATTTTATATATATACACATGTGTATATATGTATATATATGTGTGTATATATATATGAGTCTGGTATATTGAAGAACTTATCATCAATCTGCTAAGGTCATTTTTATGGTGGGAGACACACATATAAAATGTATATTTGGTTCCCTGGCAAAGGAGTGAATTTGAGAATACTGTGTTGAATTGGAGGATCAAACTCTGACAGAGTACAACATATATTTAAATGTCCATTTGTATGTCTTCACTGAGGCAAAGTCAAAATAATTATGTTATTCATAAAATTCTGTTAATAAGTCATTTACCCTTTTCTACTTGCAGAATTAATACTATCACTAAATGTTACCTGGAGGAAATCAGAATGGCCCAAAACGAAGGAATCCTACCCTTGCATGTTAAATCCCACAGAACCTTGGAAACTTTAACTTCATGGAGCATATGAGCTCTCATGAAAGAAAGAAAAGAGCAGAGTTTAGTTGTTATGTAATGCTTTACTTATTGAATCTGGAGTATTTGATAAATTGAATTAACTACTTCCTGAGACCAGATGTAAAATCAGATACTGCTTATCTCTCTATCTATACTTCACTGATATTTTCAAGACCATTTTAGGAAGGATAGACAGACAAATTTAAGGAGGTACTTCAATAACCATCGCAAATAATTTTTTAAATGCAAAGTGCCTACCTAACAAAATGCTTTATTATTTCTATTGAAATTGGCTACAACATTTCATACATGTAATTCTTATTCATGGCTTGTACATATGATAAATTCACATGTTCCTATATCTAGAGACAACCAATGTTAACATTTTCTTGTGACTTTTTCATATACATTCTATGCATATACACACAAAAAACTATCTTTTCTTTGTAGATGTTTCTTATAATTTGAAAGACATAGGCTTTATCTCACAGTAACTTTTAAAATATAATTGTGTAAAAGTTTTCTGTATTAATATATTTTACTCCTTACCCTGAGTAGTAAGGGAAAATAGTATATATCCTTTTATCCTGTTCCTTTTAACCCCCAATTTGTATTGATTTGTTTATGGTTTGTAAGATTGACATTTGGTATTAAGGTAATTAGTTCTGGTTTCTTAAAGAAAAATCTCAGCTGCTTAATGCAACACAGGTTCATTTCCCACATACAGAAAGATTGATGGGGGTTGGGAAGCCTCCTTCCATCTGGAAGTGACACCATCTGGAATATGTGGCCTCCAAGGACACCATGGCAGCGGAAGAGAAAGACACAGGAAGACACTAGGTCTTAGAAGCCTCAGCCCAGAAGTGGCACATACTAATTCTGCTCGCTGTCTACTCTGCTCACAAGTCTCAAAATGAACTGCAAGTCAGGCTGGGAAAACTGGACAAAAGCAGGGAATATTTAGTGAGCAAAAATAGTCTCTGCAACATGCTTGTTATGCTAAATATACTTAAAACCTTATTGTTTAATGCATTAACTTCAAACAGCATCATTTGATGCCAAGGTAAACCCACCTAACACGTATGCACTGATGAATGAGTCGTCACATCAACCACACATGTAACCACCATAGATAAAAAATCAGTACATTATTGGCACCCTAGGGCTCCCTTTGTGCCCACGATCAATCACTACTCCTTCTCCCTTTCTGGAGGCACAGATATCTTGATGTCAAATACTGTAATTTAGCTTTGCTTGTTTTAGAACTTACGTAAAGAGTATAACCCCATGTGTATATTTTTCTGAGTGACTTCTTTTGCTTAACATTATGTGCATAAGTTTTCTCCAAGTTGTTTTGGCAGGCAAGTGCATCACAGCCGCAAAACTCTAATCACATACAGTGTGGATGCAACATAGGATATACTGGGGGGAAACTTACGTCCAGAGAAGTGAGAAAGCACAAGCAGTCTCATGAATGCTTATTTTTTTAGAAGCATAAGCAGGGGCTATGTGTTCTGCGTGTATTGTGGCCAAAATTTGTGCAGAAAGTGTTCAGGTTTGGCCAGCAGGCCAGCTATGCAATAAAAACACTGCAAGAGACAGCAAAAATGGTTCCCCACATCTCTTTGCATTATTTATTTATTTATTTTAGAGAGAGTCTTGCTATGTTGCCCAGGCTGAAAGGAAGCACAGTGGCTATTCACATGTGCAGTAATGATGAACTACAGCTTTGAACTGGGCACAAGTGATCTGCCTGCCTTGGCCTTTCCAGTAGCAGGACTACAGTCATTCACTACCATGCTGGCTCACCTTGCTTTTTTATAGGCTAGCAGAAAATAGAGCAGGGAATACTGTTGTTCTGTAAGTAACAAGAGCTATAATGGGGGTCCTAAGACCCAGAACAATACCAGGAACTAAGCAGCTCGTGTGGTAAGGTCTGCACACCAAGGGCCTATTTAAGGGAATAGTCTTAAATGGCAGGTACATTGAAGTCAACTTCCCGGTCCCTTCAGATTTCTTAATCTAAGTAAGCAACTCTCTGCTAAGTTACCAAAAGAGGGAAGTAAGTGAGCCTTCAGATCTCCAGGTTTGCCTGCCATCATGTTGCCAATAGATGAGTTCATTTAGTTTAATTATCGCATAGTATTCTATTGTATGAATAGTCCAGACTTTATTCACCAATTCCACTCCTAATGGACACGTAAGTCGTTTCCAGATTTTGGCTATGAAGAATATAGCTTCTCTCTGAGTATTCTCATACATGTCTCTTGGTATAAATGTGCACATTTCTTTTGGGTCTAAATCTACTAGGGGGGATTCCTGGGTCAAAGAAGATGTGTATGCACATCCTTAGTAGAGATAATGCATAAAATTTGATACGAAAATGCAATGGGAAAAAGAGGATATATATTAATTTCCTTATATATATTAAGTTCTGTATTACTCAAGGTGAAAAAAGATATTAACATAGGAAAAATATTTAATTATATTATATAAGTTGTTGCTGAATCAAAAGTATACTTTAGCATTTTTCACTTGTACTTGCAGAGTATTAGTGTTCCTATTGTACTGAATTTTCGACAACACTGCTTGCAGATTTCTTCGCTAGTTATTCTGGTAGGAACATAGAGTTATCTTGCGGAGATTTTAATTTTTGTTTCTCTGATTAGCAATGAGGGTGAGTGCTCATTCATATATTTCTCATTGTGTGGATAACCTATCTTGTAAATAGCTTATTCATGTACCTTGACCAACTTTTTTGGATTGTTAGGTTTTTGCTATTATTTTATACTAGCTAATATACATTTAAGATAAGCGTCTTTGTTGAGTATCTCTGTTGCAAAAATCTTTTTTTCGACTTTGGCTTGACTTTTCACTGTCTTAATCAAAGACTTTTGTTGTTGTGGTTGCATCCCAATTTATAATTAATATACATTTAAGATAAAAGTCGTTGTTGAGTGTATCTGTTACAAATATCTTTTTTTCAACTTTGGCTTGACTTTTCACTGTCTTAATCAAAGACTTTTGTTGTTGATGTTGCTTCCAATTGGAAGTCCAATTGTTGCGGCTTCCTGGTGAGCCCAGCCTTTTGTGATTGTGAAAGTTTCCTTGCATTTCTTGCAGCCTTTTCCCTAAAAGTCAACCTGCCTCCGATATTCGTATAGTTACACCTGCTCTTTTGATTACTGTTTGCGTAGTAAATACTTTCCTCCTGTTTATTTTAAATCTTAGATTACCTTTATATTTTAGATGTGGCTCATGTAAGGAGCAGGAAGGAGATTTTTTTTTTAAGTGTATGCTTGACAATATTTATCTTTTATTTGGAGCAGTTAGTCCATTTATAGACATATTTTGTCTTAAATCCACCATTTTGATATTTGCTTTCCATATTTATCCTGTCTGTTCTATGTTCCTTTTACTTCTTCGTTTTCTTAACCTTCTTTGGTTTTGATCAAACAATATTTTTAATGGAAAAGTTTCCTTCCATTAGCACATTTATGCTTTATTTTACTATTTACTGCTTATCCTAGAATATGTATATCTCAATAAGTAGTTATATTTACTTTTATTCCTCATAATACAATTACTGTGCTGTAGAACACTTAAAAACAATTGTCGACCGGGCGCGATGACTCACGCCTGTAATCCCAGCACTTTGGGAGGCCGAGGTGGGTGAATCACAAGAGGTCAGGAGTTGGAGATCAGACTGGCCAACATGGCGAACTCCTGTCTCTACTAAGAATAAAAAAAAATTAGCCATATGTGGTGGCAATTGCCTGTAGTCCCAGCTACTCGGGAGGACAAGGCAGGAGAATCACTTGAACCCAGCAGGTGGAGGTTGCAGTGAGCCAAGACTGTGCCACTGCACTCCAGCCTGAGTGACAGAGCAAGACTTCGTCTCAAAAAAGCAAAAAATTGTCCAAATCTATTTTAATAAACCATCAGTGAATGAACAATACAATGTTATTTATGACAGTCAATGCTAATTTATACTTATCCATATATTTAAAATTTCAATGTCCTTCATTCCTTTCCATTGGCTGAACTACTCCTTAGTATTAGATATATTCTTCCTGAAAAATAACTTGGTATGTTCTTTGAAACACAACCACAGATGACAAGTTGTGCTTGAAAACATCATTATTTTACATGTATTCTTGATGAATATTTTTACTGGATATAAATAGAAGTCTAGGTTTTCAGTAATAAATTTTCTACTCAGAAGACATTCTGTCATTGCTCTCTTGAATATATAGCTTAAAATCTTCCATCAGTTTTTAAATCTTCTCGAAGATTACATTTTTGTGTATATGCTCTATCATGTGGTCTCTCCTCCCCTTCTGAACCTTTTCACTCTATGTCTCATATCTCCCGGACTGATTTCTGAACTCCTCATCCTTTTTTTCATTGTACAAAGTTCTGGATATTTTGTCCTGATATAATATTTAGTTCACAAATTCTCTCTTCAACAGGACCTGATCTATTATTAAATGATTCTACTTTAGTTCTTGTTTTATATACTGAATTTTTCTTTTTTCTTTTTTTCTTTTGTCTTTTCTTTCCTTTTTTTTAATTTTATTTTATTTATTTATTTTTTTGAGACGGAGTCTCGTTCTGTTGCCCAGGTTGCAGTAGAGTGGCTTGATCTCGGCTTCCTACAACCTCCACCTCTCGGATTCAAGTGATTCTCCTGCCTCAGCCTTGGAAGAGGCTGGGATTACAGGTGCCCGCCACCATGCCTGGCTAATTTTTTTGAATTTTTAATAGAGATGGGGTTTCACCATGTTAGCCAGGCTGGTTTTGAACCCCTGACCTGAAGTGATTCGCCCACCTCAGCCATACTGAATTATTAAACTAGAAATTTCTATTTAGTATCTATCCATCTAGTGAAACTACAGAATAAAGAGCCCCAGATATTTGCCATATTTCTCTATATTTCCTTATGGTTTCTTCTCTGTGAAGTTGATCCCATAATTCTGTATTGCCTTGATGTCTCTTAGATATGTTACAGCATATATAGGGGTGTGTGTGTGTGTGTGTGTGTGTGTATATATGCTGTAACATATCTACACATATATACACATGTATATGTATTTATACATATGAATATGTGTATATATAAAGTAATATATGGATATATTCCAATTTTTTCAAAATATTTCTAAAATAGAGTGTATTATTTTCTAAATTTTCTACTATTTTAAGCAGGAGATTGGCCTCAGTTACTTAGGCTGTGAATGCTCCGAAACATAGTCTGTGTTCTAGATGATATCATCTCGATATTTGTACCCTCCAAATCTCGTGTTGAAATGTGATCCCCAATATTGGAGGTCTGGCCTAGTGGGAGGAGTTTGGGTTGGGGGCAGATCCCTCATGAATGACTGGGAGCCAGTCTCACTGGACTGGGTGAGTTCTCACTCCTAGTTCTCACGTGATCTGATTTTGTTACAATCACTCCCTCCCCTCTCTCTTCCTCCCTCTGTCACCACATGATGCCAGTTCCCCTTCCAGCAAACGTGGAAGTTTCCTGAGGCCCTCACCAGAGCAGGTGCTGAAACCATGCTTCTTATACAGCCTGTGGAAGTGTGACCCACATCAGCTTTCTCTTCATTAGTTACTCAGCCTCAGGTAATTCCTTTATAGCAACTCAAGTGGACTAACGGACTAGTAAGAGTATATGTGGACAAATCCCTAGTCCCACTCATGTCTTTTCTCTCACTCTCTTAATAGAAACTTAGATGGACAGAGTTCATCATTTTCGTATAGTCCTTTCTGACAAGTCGTTGTATACGTTTTGTTTTGTTTTTGTTTTTTGAGACGGAGTCTCCCTCTCTTGCCGAGGCTGGAGTGCAGTGGCGTGGTCTCTGCTCACTGCGGTCTCCGTCCCCCGCACCCGGTTCAAGCGATTCTCCTGCCTCAGCCTCCTGAGGAGCTGGAATTACAGGCACACTACCACGCCCAACTAATTTTTGTATTTTTAGTAGGGTTACTTTCTAAAATCTTATTTTATACTTTCTAAAATCTAATTTTACTGTGGACAATTATGACTGCAATCTATTTCAAATAGATTTTTGTGTATGCCATTTTCCCTGAGATTATTCAGATTCTCCATTGCTACATCTTAGATAATTTTGGCTCCTCTTATTTTCAGTGTCATTTTTCATAAAGCAAAGATATGTGTGTATATATGGCTGTGTGGCTATACATGCAAATGTATAGATCTGTATGTATATAGATTAATTGTCTTTCTCTTACATTTACACAAATAACACACTGCTGCTTTTACCTTACCTTAACATTAAATCTCTTTTGTAAACTCTATAAATAAAGTTCTATAACTTGTTCATCCTCAAGTGTTTCTTCTGGGCATTTCTTGGTTTTTGCATTTACACATACAGTTTAGGAAAATTTTTCTAGGTTTTCAAAAAACCTTTTGGAATTTCTGAATGAAATACATTAAATCTATACATCAATTTGGGAAAATGACATTTTTACAATATTAGGCATTGCAATTAATGAATATGGCTTATTCTTCATCTATATAGGTATTATTTAGATCATATTTATTTAGATCATCTATATAGGCATTATTTAGATCATATTTATTTAGATCATCTATATAGGTATTATTTAGATCATATTTATTTAGATCATCTATATAGGTATTATTTAGATCATATTTATTTAGATAATCTATATAGGTATTATTTAGATCATATTTATTTAGATCATCTATATAGGTATTATTTAGATCAATCATATATTATGTTGTAATACATGGAAATATTGCATAATTTATGTTAGATTCATTCATATTTGACATTTTTGATGCTATAGTACATAACATTATTTTAATTTTCTGTTTGTTGATAATATAAGTAACACAACTAATTTTCATATATCATCTTCATGCTTAATAAATTTGCTAAACTTCAATAATTGATCTGTATATTATTTTAGATCATGTAAATATACAATCATATCTGTAATAATGCCACTTTCATTTTTTGTCTCTCTGTAGAGCAAAATTTTTAAACTTTTATTTATTTTCTTGCCTGGTTGTGCTGGCTGACACTTGTAACAAAACACTTTTTCCACTCCCAGTTTCACAGGGAAAAATTCAGTATTCCTCTTTTTATTGATATGACTATGGCAAGACACAATGTTGAAAGTTCATATTTTAAAGGGTGTTTAATAATTTACAAAAGTGTGGATGGAACATAAGGAACCAATAGTAATATTATCATACCCTAAGAGTAGTGGCAGTGGAGGACTAACCACACTTAGGCATGATGTCACAATGTGGGAAACTGAATACAGAGCTAGCACCTCTAAGAGTAGCGACATCTAATAAGACCCATCATCTTTGGTATCTAACAGCCATAATGCCAGAGGGTTGTGATAGGAAAGCAGCACTGAGAGAGTAGGAGGACATACCGTGAATGTTCTAATAACATTTTTGTACAAAAAAATGGTGCCTCCTAGACAAGATTTGACTTGGTCTTACATGTATCATTTCAATGCACAATGAAATTATATTGTTTGAATCTAATTTTATGGTGTGGTGGATCAGATAATACTCATTTAGGGTTAACCATTTTGTGTCCTTCAGTTAGGTATGCAATTTTTCCAAGGGACGAGTAGAAGGTGTAGAATTGCTTTGCAATAAACACAGTTTGTTATAAGATTTGAAATGGCATGAATTCAAATTCCAGTTCTTTGCAATGGAATATTATGTTGGGGGCTTGACTAAGGCTACATTGACCATCCCTATCTGTAACATATTATATGTCTGAAAACATTGAATCTATTATATCACATAGCACATGTGGCAGAAGAATTAGTACTCAAAGTAAGCAGGCGAAAACATTTCTTCTTTTTCTTTTTTCTTTCTTCCTCCAAACACCTTTTAAAAGTTGCAGTTTTTCAGGCTATTTCAGATGTGATATATATTGCCATCAAAATACAAAAAGAGCCTCTTTTTTCATGGTGAACACTGTAAGATTTATCAACCTCCCTCTTACCTTAGAAGTAATATTATAACATTCTACAAAACACTGGAGCCTTGGCAACTTAATTAATGTGTCAAGCTGCTTTAGTTCCCTGGGGATTATCTCTGATCCTCTGTCAGACATGTATTTTAGAAGGGTATTTAAAGCATTTCCTACTTTCCTCTCACTAGGAATTAGCATAATCTCATCAATGAAATGGACTTGCATGGTGTTTTTTGGGATGCTGTGATAATCAAGATCCCTTTGGAATATAACACTGAGCAGACTGGGCATTTCCTTGAGGTAAATATATAAAGGCGTACTGTTGTCCTTACTGCATGAAAACAAACCACTTCTGATTTTTTTTCCTAATAAGGATAGGGAAAAAATATTAACAGGTTGATGGTAACTGTATTCTTCATTCCAGAGTTTGCTTAATTTGCTCTAATATATAACCCCTTTCTAAATTCAGGTTGAAATGGTGTCACCAAATAAGAGTTTTGGTAATTACTAGAATTTATTCACAACCTACCTTTTTTGTTCACTGCCATATAGTCAAGGTAAATGGGTATTTGGTCATATTGAACAATCCTGTAATTTTCAAGCCTTTCATGATCTCATTAAATCCTGCAATAACCTCCTTAGAGACAGAACTGTTTTTATTATCCTGGTTGAGGGAGGAGTATTGTTTGGGGCTTTCATTTCTCCCTGCCTGCAATTTCTGGGGTCAGGAATTTGATGCAATAATTCTGTGAACTATTAAGTTCATTTATTCCATTCTATATTCTCTGACTGGAAAATAAACCATAAGATAAATCTGTGGTCTCAAATAGAGAGAAAGACAGATGCAGGTCTGCACTCCAGTTAATCAAATTTGACTTTAATAAGTTCATCTTTAGTGGATCACAGTGATTTTTTTAGGGCATCAGAAATTAGAATCAGTTAAAGCTAGTATCTGAAAATTACCAGAAATTTTAGCTTTTTCTTGTCTCTGTGCAAATTAATCTGATAACTTCCAAGTTTTTCTGGTGAAATCCTGGGATAATATTCGTGGCATACCAGTGTGACTGTTGTGTAAGAGTCCTTCCTCAGAGGAACTGCAATCTGTGAGCTGTTATTGTATGAGTCCATTTTCACACTGCTGTAAAGAACTTCTCAAGATTGGGCACTTTATAATGGAAAGAAGTTTAATTGACTCACAGTTCCCTGTGGCTGGGGAGGCCTTAGGAAACTTACAAATATGGTGGAAGGGGATCAGGCACATCTTACGTGGCAGCAGGTGAGAGAGAAAAGAGTGAGGAGTGAAGGGAGAAGAGTCCCTTATGAAACTATTAGATCTAGTGAGAACTCACTATCCTCAGAACAGCATGGCGGAAATTGCCCCCAGGATCCAATCACCTCCCACCTGGTCTCTCCCTAGATACATGGGGATTATGGGGATTACAATTCGAGATATGAGTTGGGACACAGACCCAAACCATGTCAGTCATGCTGTAACTGAGCAATAGACTATAAACAGTTTTCTGCCCAGGAAACTCAAAATTCTTTTTGCCTACATATGACAAGTTGCATCTCAGTATTCTGCCAAACAATTTCATTCCCATGATTGACCAATGATGAATCATTCACCCACTTACTGAGACATCAACAAATGTTTCTCTTTTTAAAAATTAAATCCTTTATTTGAGATAATTATAGATTCATGTATAAATGGTCTCCAGAGAAGCAGAGGCAATAAGATAAATATTTGGACTTATAAAAAAAGATGTAATATACAAGAGATTGGCTCAGGTGGTTATAAAGGCTAAGAAGTCCCATGATCTCACTGGAGGCATAGCAAAGACAGTGGTGTAGGTCTAGTCAAAACCCACAGACCTGAGTTTTGGTCACAGGAGAGTCAATGGTATAAATTCTGGTCCAAGTCTAAAGACCCATGAACCAAGTGTGCCAATGCCTGTGGGCAGGAGAAGATGATGTCCCAGCTCATGCAGAGAGCAAATTTCCCCTTCCTTTCCATTTTCTTCTATTAAAACCCTCCGCAGATTGAATGGTGCTCACTCTCTATGTAAGGGTCATCTTTATTCAGTTTACTGATTCAAACACTCACCTCTTTTAGAAGCACTCACAGACACACATAGGAATAATGTTTTAGCAGCTACCTGAACATTCCATAACCCACTCAAATTGACACCTAAAGTTAACCACCACAATCCATATGCAGTTGTAAGAAATAATACAGAAATCTCATATGTGTACCTTTTACTCAAATTCGTTAAATGTTAACATCTTGCAAAATTATACTACAATATCACAACCAGGGTATTAACATTGATACAGTTAAGGTAAATAACACATTGGACATTGTGGCTCACTCTGGAATCCTAGCACTTTGGGAGGTTGAGGCAGGAGGATCATTTGAGCCCAGGAGTTTGAGACAGCAGTGAGCTATGATTTTGCCACTACCTTCCAGCCTGGGCAACAAAGCAAGCTCCTGTCTCCAAAATAAAACAAACCAGGCCAGGAGTGGTGGCTCATACCTGTAATCCCAACACTTTGGGAGGCTGACGCAGGCAGATCACAAGGTTAACAGATGGAGACCATCCTGGCCAACATGGTGAAACCCTGTCTCTACTAAAAATATGAAAATTAGCTGCATGTTGTGGTGCACACCGGTAGTCTCAGCTACCCAGGGGGCTGAGGCAGAAGAATCAATTGAACCAGAAAAGCAGAAGTTGCAGTGATCCAAGATCGCACCACTGCACTCCAGCCTGGTGACACAGCGAGACTCCATGTCAAAAAAAAAAAAAAAAAAAGAAGAAATCCCTCAATATTATTTTAGGCTGGGCGCAGTGGATCATGCCTGCAATCCCAGCACTTTGGGAGGTTGAGGTGGGCAAATCACGAGGTCAGGAGTTCGAGACTAGCCTGGCCAACATAGTGAAACCCCCGTCTCTACTAAATATACAAGAATTAGACAGACGTGGTGGCGCACGCCTATAGTCCCAGCTACTTGGGAGGCTGAGGCAGGAGAATCACTTGAACCCAGGAGGCAGAAGTTTCAATGAGCCAAGATCACACCACTATACTCCAGCCTGGATGACAGAGTGAGACTCTGTCTCAAAAATAAAAATAAAAATAAAAATAAAATAAAATAAAACAAAAAAAGATAAACCATATTTTCTTCACCACAGAAAGCCTGCAAGTCACCCTTGTATAGCTTCATCTACTTATTTCCTTCCCCCTTAATCACTGGCAACCACTAATCCGTTCTTCATCTATAAATTATCATTCCAAGTATGTTATATAAGTGATACTATACAGTATGTAACATGAGGGCTGGCTTTGTTACACACAGTGTAATTCTATGAAAATGCATCCATGTCATGTCAATAGTCAGTTCCTATTTAAACACTAAGTAGTAATTCACGGCATGTGTGTCCCATAGCTTTTTAGGTCATTTGTTCGTTTAAGGAAATTGGCTTCTTTTTCTAGTTTTTACTATTATGAATAAAGTTGCTTTAACTTATGTGTATTTAAATTTTTAAAATTACTATAGCTGTATAATAAACCTTAGAATCAGGCAGAATGATTCTTCTTTATTCTTTTTGAAAGTTGTTTTAGTAATTTTACTTCTTTTGTCTTTCATACAAAATTTATAATAATATTTTCTATGTCATAAAATTCTTGCAGTGATAAAAATTGTGTTAATTTGTATGCCAATTTGAGGATAACTTTTATCTTTACTGCATTGAGTCTTCTAATAGAAGAACATAGTAGAACTTCTTTGAGTTTTTTATCAGCATTGTGTAGATTTCAATGTAAAATTTCTATATTTTTTAGATTTATACTTAACTATTTTGATTTTTAGTGATTATAGATGATATGATACATTAATTTCTATGCCTATGCATTCATTACTACTATATATAACTACAAAAATCTTTATACTTATATAACCTGCAATTTTTCTAAACTCATTTGTTATTTCTAAGCTTTTTTTTATAGATTCCTTGAAACTTTCTACATAGTGAACCCTGTCATTTCTAATTAGCAATATTTTATTTTCAAAATACAAGTCTTGCACTTCACTTGTTAAATTTATTATTGTGTATTTTATTTCTTTAGATATTATTGAAAATAGAATTATTTTCTTAGTTTTAATTATAGAATGCTTATTTTTAGTTTTATAGGAATACAACTGATTCTTGTGTGCTGGTCTTTTAAAATGCAACTTTGGCAAAATCATTATTTCTAACAGTTTATGAATTCTTTGAGATTTTCCTATATAAAATATTATCTTATTTGTAAATACAGATCATTTTAATTTTTCCCTTCTCATTTGGAGGAATTTTATTTATTTTACTTTCTTAATTGTTCTATCGAGAATGTCAAGCAAAATGTTGCAGAGAAGGAGCAAAATGGCCATCCTTGTCTATTCATGATCTTAAGGGGAAGCTTTCAGTGTTTTACCATTAAGATGTTAGCTGGGGTTTTAAAAAAAGAATTATACCTTTATCATAATGAGGAAATTTTTGTTTTTATAGTTCTAGCTTCTAGAGTATTTTTGTCATGAAATGTCTTTGATTTGTGTGAAATACGTTTTTATAAATTAATTGCAGCTATCTTTCACCCTCCTTCTATATATGAAAGTGTTGTGTTACATTCATTACTTTCGTGTGTTGAACCACCTTGACACCTCTGGAATCCAACTTGATCATGGTCTATAATCTTCTTCTTATGCTGCTGGAATCAATTTGTATTTTGCTGAAAAATTTTAAATCTGCATTAATGAGAGAAATTCAAATACAGTTTTCTTTGCTTGTGATGTCTTTGTTATCAGAATGTAACCACCCAGTGTGTTCACCTTGCCCACTGCCTAGATGGAATTGATTTATCAAGACAGGGGAATTGCAAAAGAGAAAGAGTTATTCATGCAGAGTCGCCTGTGTGGGAGACCAGAGTTTTATTTGCTACTGAAATCAGTCTCCCCAAGCATTCAGGAATAGAGTGTTTAAGGCTAACTTGGTGGGTAGGGGTCCGTGAGTTAGCAGTGCTAATTGGTTGGTCCGGAGATGAAATCACAGCGTGTCAAAGTGCTGAGTCAGTTCCTGGGTGGGGGCCACAACATCAGGCGAGCCAGTTTATTGATCTGAGTGGTGCCAGCTGATCCATCAAGGGCAGGGTGTGCGAAATATCTCAAGCACTAATTTTCAGTTTAACAATAGTGATGTTATCCCAGGACCAGTTTGCACAGGTGTCGAATCTTACAGCCTCTGGCTCCTAAACTATAATTTCTAATCTTTTGGCTAATCTGTTAGTCCTACAAAAGCAGTCTAGTCTCCAGACAAGAAGGGGGTTTGTTTGAGATAAGGTCTATTATAATCTTTGTTTCAAAGTACAAACTATAAACAAAGTTCCTCTCAAAGTTAAGTCAGCCTACACCCAGGAATGAACAAGGATAGCTTGGAGGTTAGAAGCAAGATGGCGTTTGTTAGGCCAGATCTCTTTCACTGTCTCAGTTATAATTTTGCAGCGGAGGCTTCAAGGGCAATGCTTAACTTCGTTAATGTTAGGAGGTGTTCCATCCTTTTCTATATTTTGAAAAAGTTTGAGAAGTTTTGATATAAATTATTTAAATCATCTTTAGCATTTAGACGTGAAGCCATCTGGTTCTGGACTTTTCTTAACAGATAATTTCTGAATACTGATTCAATTTCTTTACTTGTTATACTTCTGCTCAGACTTTCTATTTCTTTTTGACTCAGTTTCAGATAGATTGTGTGTTTCCTGAAAGCTGTCAGTTACATACAGGTTATTTAATCTATTGGCACAAAACTTTTCATAGTATTCTCTACTCTGTATCCACGGCCTTGCTTTAAATTCAGATGTTGGTCACTTGATTCCTCTTTTATTCTTTGTCAGTCTAGCTAAATTCACCAATTTTGTTGATCTTTTCAAAGAACCAAACTTTAGTTAAATTAATTCTCTTTGATGTTGTTTGTATTTCATATTTCTTTTATCTGAGCTGTAATCTTTATTATTTGTTTCTTGAGGTTTATCTTGACCTTCATATTCTAGTTTCTAGAGGCAGAAACTTTTAGGTTGTCCATTGCAGATCTTAATTTTCTTTTATTGTAGGTATTTGAAGCTCCAAATTTCTCTCTGAGCATTATTTCCACTATATTCCATTAGCTTTGGAATATTATGCTTTTGTTTTCTTTTTTATTCAAGTAAAATTATTTAACAATTTTACTTGCAATATTTTCCTTTACTCATTGGTTGTTTAAAGGATTTTTGCTTAATTATCACAGTGTAATTTTTCTTATTTTCTATTTGTTTTAAAACAAATGCATAAAATCATAATTAAAACTTATGTTAGTAGACACACAATGTATATAATTTGTGACAATAACACCATAAAAGGGGGTGATATGGTTGGGCTGTGTCCCCACACAAATCTCATCTTTACTTCCCATGTGTTGTGGGAGGGACCTGGTGGGAGGTAATTGAATCATGAAGGTGAGTCTTTCCCGTGCTGTTCTCGTGATAGTGAATAAGTCTCATGAGACCTGATGGTTTTATAAGGAGAAGTTTTCCTGCATAAGCTCTCTTTTTGCCTGCTGCCATCCATGTAAGATGTGACTTGCTCTTCCTTGCCTCCCGCCATGATTGTGAGGCCTCCTCAGCTATGTAGAACTGTGAGTCTATTAAACCTTTCTCTTGTATAAATTAACCAGTCTCAGGTATGTCTTTATTAGCAGCATGAAAACCGACTAATATCGGTAATAAATCTGTAAAGGAGAAGAGCTTTTCTATACTATTCAACCTACTTAGTATTAATTCAAACTTGATTATTGTAACAGCAAAATGTTACCACAGGATTAAAAAGCCAATATGCAATAATATTTGCTATCTTTTAAATTTATCCTTGTATTTACCATTATTGTTTTTATATTTCTTCACTTGGCTTCAAGTTATTGTTGAGTGTCCCTTCCTTTCTATCTGAAGAACTATCGTTAGTATGTTAAATTGAACTAAGCATGACCTGAGAAGGAATCTTTAATTCTATATTTGAGCCCTTGTGGACAAACCGTAACCTAACTTAATAGGTAGACAAGATTGAATACCTAATTTAGGAGTATGCACTTGTAACAACAGCTGATTCTGGCCAATCACAGCAACCGTACTTCAACCACTCATACACTACTGAGTGTTCACACTGTGTTCAAATATAGCAAATACCAACATGTAACCAATTCAGCTGTTTCTGTACCTCACTTCTGATTTCTGTATGTCACTTTCCTTTTTTGTCTATAAATTTGTTCTGTCCACGAGGCATCCCTAGAGTCCCTCTGAATCTGCTATTATTCTGGAAGCTGCCTGAATTATTATTATTATTATTATTATTATTATTATTATTATTTTTGCTCAGTTAAACTCCATTAAGTTTAATTTGTCTCAAGTTTTCTTTTAACACGTGCTTTGTAGAAAGCAGGTCTATTCATAATGAAATGTCTCATTTTTTCTTTATCTGGGTATGTCTTAATTTCTCCTTCATTTTTGATTTTTAGTTTTGCCAGATACAAGAATTCTCAGTTCATAGTTTTTGTTTTTTTTTTTCATTCAGCATTTATACATGTTATTCCACTTATTTTGGGCCTTAATATTTTCATTGAGAAATTAACCATTAATCATTTGAGGATCCGTTGTACGTTAAGAGTCAATTCTCTCCTGGCACTTCAAGTTTCTCTGTCTTTGGCTTTTGACAATTTTTGACTATAATGTTTCTTGATGTGGGTATCCTTGAGTTTATACTGCTTGGAGTTTGCTGCGTTTCTTGTATGCATAGCTTCCTGTCTTTCATTAAATCTTGGAAATTTTTGAGCACCACTTTTCAAATTTTTTAACCCTTTATCTTTCTTCTCTCTCTCTGGGACTTTCATTATACATATACCATTATGCTTAATAGTTTTCCACAGCCCTCTAAACCTCCGTATGTTATTCTTTTTTGTGGTTACATTTGCTGTTGTTTTTAACCTTTGTCCTCAGACAGACTTATCCAGTTTGCTAATTCTTTCTGGTTTTTCACATCTTTTGTTAAACCTCTCTAGTGAATGTCTTAATTTTAGTTGTTGGACTTTCTAGCTTCAGAATTTTTGGTTCATTTTTATAATTTCTCTGTGTTTAATTGGTATTTTCTATTTAATAAATCATTGATTTTCTAGTTTCATTGAGTCCTTTGTTTATAGTTCTGTTAGGTCTTTGAGGATATTTAGAACAGTTGATTTAGTGTTGTCTTAGTCTATTCAGGCTGCTATAACAAAATATCATAAACTAGCTGGCTTATAAACAACAGAAATTTATATCTTACAGCTCTAGAGGCTAGGAAGTCCAAGATGAAGGTGCTGGCAGATTCAGTGTCTGGGTCTACTTCTTGCTTCATAGAGTAGAATCTACTATGTCCTTTCATGGTGAAAGAGACCAGGCATTTTGGTGGGGCCTGTTTTATAAGCCCACTAATCCCATTCGTAAAGGCTCCATCCCCATGACTTAATCACCTTCAATACTTTACCTGTTAATACCATCACATTGGGATTAGATTTAAACTTGTGAATTTTGGGAGGACACAAATGTTCACACCATAAGAGGTGTCTTTGTTTAATAAGTCTAATTTCTGCACTTCCCTGACTGTCATTATTAGTTTCTTGTATTCCCTGTGAATGCACCATACTGTGTTGGGTTTTTTTGAATATTATATTGTGAACTTTATACACTACTGAATGTTCACGCTGTGTTCTGTGGACTTTTTGAATATTATAATATGAAGACTCTGAAAATCAGAGTCTTCATCCCCAAGAAGTTTATTTTTGCTGCTTGTTGTGGGTAGTGGTTGTTTTTTGTTGTTTGTTTAGTGTCCTACTCAGCTATCTTGCAAAGTCTGTATTTTTTCCAACGTGACCACAAAAGTCTGTTATTAGCTTAGCAGCCACCTATTGTTTTGATAGCTTCCTTTTTTTTTTTTTTTTTACGGAAAGGAAACAAAGCAAAACAAAAATATAGTACTCTCCTAATCTTTGCATGTTGGGTCTGTGTCTGAGCATATCTTTACTGCTTATCAGGCCATTGACAAATCTGCCTTAACCTTTACTTACAGCTGCTTAGAGCTTGAAGGTTCACAGAGGTGAATATTTAAGATCTTCTCAGGTCTTTTATGAGCCCGTGCCCAGCTTTGGGCGTGCATGCGGCCTTCTGATATTTCCTGATATACCTGAGAGCCTTATAAGTCCCTTATTTCTAATGATTCTCCTTTTCTAACCTCTTCTCAAAATTTTTGGTCTGTTTATTATTTGTCCTGTTCTCTTTCTCCCTATCCCAAGGCTACTACAGTCAATAATTTATTTAGCCTTCGAATGTTTTCTGCAAAAAGTCCCCAGAAAGACACCCCAGCCCTGTGAATGTTTCAAATTGGGTGAAACAAAGGCAATCCCTTGTGTCAGTCCTGAAGGGAGACTCCAGAAAACAGGCAGAGGCGCACAGCCACAATTCTTTGAGAAGACGGTCTGTTTTGCTAACTCTGATACTCAAAACCTGCACCAAGAGTATAGGCTGCTGTCTTCATAGCTTCTGCCCATCTGAGTAGGGTGAAATAGTAGGCAGTCATTTTTAAAAGCAACGCAACTCTTACTACAACGCAAAAGCTTCTTTCTTCCTTCCTTTGGCGTTGTCTGTGTAATTTTCTGACTGGATTCCAGAGTCTGCAGAAACACATTCAGAGAGCTTTTCCTCACTTATTAGTTGCAATGTGCAGAGACAGAGCCCTAGAGTTCCCTATTCTGCCATTTTTAGCGATATCAACCAACTGCTCACTTTTATATCCTTATTTCTGCATAGTACAGTGAATGCTCTGATCCTCAGAAGATGCTACTACTGTTGTTTTACCATGTTATCATAATAACACATTTTTCCAATTATAATTCATACATTCTCTGCTACTTTCCACTCTGGGAAGTGAAATAGAAGATAATTACAATGGAAAATCATATTTTTGCCTCAGCTGGCAGAAATAACGGTAATAGGCATCATATAAGCAGAATCCATAAATCAAAATAAGATAAAATGAAACTAAAATTATCACAGTGACTTCATCAGCAAAACATAATTCAAAGATTACATTATATGGTGCAATTAGCCTATATAGAGTCAGGCATTCCCTGTATGTGGTTCTTGAATATTTTTGTTAACTGACATTACATTTCCCTGAGGAAACTTCATATTAGAAAATGTATTAAGAATTAGTGCCAATTTTTTTCTGTGGAGTGTTACCTTTCTGTGTGCAGAAATTACGTGACTTACAAAACCTATTTCATTTCCAATATTGGTACCTCTAATAAAATAAGGAAATAGAAGAAAATTGACATAAAGGAGGCTTATTTAACATTTACTTATTTGCCTTTCCAATAATCCTTATTGTTAATTGCTTTTGCAACATTAGTTCTTATATGAATGCAAAATATTTATGAAATTACAGAATATGAAATTTTTTAAATTCATATTTCGTAAACTCTAAAGGTATGCAATAACTGCCATAATTAGAGATCAAAATCAAAGTTTATTTCATTGCTCTTCTTTGTTTGTCTGAAAAAAAGATGCATATTACCAGTGTTACCAGGGAACAATATTTTTCAGTAAGTTAAATCTCTACTGATGCTAGAATGCTAATCTAAAGTTAAAGTGTCTCCTTGTCTTGGCAACTCCAATTAAAAATTAATGCATACCTTCTTACTAGTTCAAAATATATGAAAATAGAGATAGCAAATTTTACCAAAAATTTTGTTGCTAAAATGATACATTTTTTTCACCACATGATGTGTTATATAGTATTAATCTCATGATATTTCACTCTTTCCAAGTAAAGAAAAATATATAAAGATAATTGAAGAGCGGACTAGTTAACTTTTTTCTTGGCTGACTTAAAAAAAACACCTCATATTCTTGATTATCAAAATATAAAGACATACTAATTTGACACATTTAAATCTTCTCTAACTTTCTTTGAGGTGATATACTTATTTCTTTCCATAGAAGTTAATTTGAAATATTTCAACATTGCTAAGGAATAATCAGGGTCTATTTCATTCCTTCTGTTCTTCCCTGTTTTAATCTCTGTTTTCAATTTTTTCTCCTTCCATTTTTCCCTTTCTCATTGGTTTTTAAAATAAATTTGATGCCATGCACATTGGCTCATGCTTGCAATCCTAACACTTTGGTAAGCCAAGGCAGGTGGATCACCTGAGGTCAGGAGTTTGAGACCAGCCTGGACAATATGGCGAAACCCCGTCTTTACTAAAAATACAAAAAATTAGCCAGGCATGGTAGCGGGCACCTATAATCCCAGCTACTCAGGAGGCTGAGGCAGGAGAATCACTTGAACCTGGGGGATGGCGGTTGCAGTGAGCCAAGATTGTGCCACTTCACTCCAACCTGGGCAAAAGAGCAAAACTCCGTCTGAAAAGAAAGGAAGAAAGGAAGAAAGGAAGGAAGGAAGGAAGGAAGGAAGGAAGGAAGGAAGGAAGGAAGGAAGGAAGGAAGGAAGGAAGGAAATAAATTTGTTTTTAAGGACAGAATTTTGAATATCTCCATCCTATAAGACTGATAGCCACTCATGATATTTTAGTATCCTATTTAATAAGAATTTACTTTGCGACAGGATTATTTTCACATGCTTGTAAAATCTACAGCTAATTACAAACTGTGTTGAGGTTTATTTATTTCAACAATATTCAAGCATTTATGCTCAACTTCATTCAGGGCTTTTGTCACACAAGAAGTTTGCTTAAAAAATACCTCAACCATTTGCAAATTGAGGGGAATTCCAAAATAGAAGGAAAAGAGGAAAATAGTGGCAATTAAAGAATAAAAGTAAAGATCTCAACTTGAATAGAGAGAAGAGAAAAATATAACCCGAAGACGATGTGGGAATAGTAAGTCTTGGTTTGTGTATTACAATGAGTTGATTCGCTACTGGCTCACAAAAAGTCCATTGTGATCAGTCTACTTTTAGCAAGCTGACTAGCGACATCAAGTAAAGGAATTCTAGTTGTTATAAATTCTCCCAAGCCCTTGAACTTTTAGATGTGCAACAGTCGAAGTTTTCTAACTATTGCCTATTTTCTGTCATTAATGGTTCTTCGTTACTTAGGAATGTCATGCACCCTCTTGTCTTTAAGACTACCTTCAGATAAAGTTTTATAGTACTTAATATCATTCAGCAAATGATCACTATTTTTCTCACTCCTGTCTTGGTGAAGTATATTTCCATATCCCACTATGATTAAAAAAAATTCACATTTTTTTAGAAGGAAAGAGTGATATTAATAAACAGAATTCTATCTGATACCCAAGGTTTATTTCTTTTCATGAAGAGGAAGAAAAGGAAGAGATTAAAATCATGAATTTGGAGTTAATTAGTATCTTAAGTTAGGGGTCCTAGGAAGGAGTCTGATGTAGGGACTTGGGTGCATGTGATTTGTTGAAGGAGTGCTCCCACGAAAAAGTGGTTGAGGAAAACAGGATAAGGAAAGAAAAGACAATCAGCAAAAATGTGATTCCAGCTACAATCTGGCTTCAGGTTTATCTTGCAGGGAGCTCTGAAGCATGAATTATACCGTAGAGTTAATTTCACATTAAAGCGTGGAGTTGACTACATTTATACCCTTATGCCATTCAGTCTTGGGCTGAAGGATTCCACCCCCATCATCACCACTCAGAATGATGTAAAGCAGCTCCTCATTTGGAGTACTTTTGATTTTTTTAAACAATGCCATATCTTCTGTTTTTATTTTTTATTATTTATTTGTATTGAGGTATCCTTGACAAATAAAAATCATATATATTTACAGAGTACAACATGATACCCTTATAAATAAATGCATTGTGTAATGGTTAAATCAATCTAATTAACATACCCTTCATCAAACATATGCATCATTTTTGTGTTGAGAAAATTTATGATCTACTCTCTTAGCAATTTTCAAGTATACAATACAATATTACTAACTGTAGACACCAAGCTTTATAATAGACATGCAGACCTTGTCTAATGGAAACTTTATGTGGTTTGACGTACATCTCCCCATCTCTCTTGACCCAGAGACTCTGGCAAACCCCATTCTACTTTTTGTTTCTATGACTGCCTCTTTTTTAGATTTCACACATACATGAGTTAGTATAGGAAATGTCTTTTATGTGTCTGGCTTATTTCATTTGTCATAATGTCCTGTAGATCCATCCATGTTATTGCCAATGACAGGATTTTTCCCTTTCTTAAGACTGAATAGTATTCTGCTTTTAGCAAAAGGATTTATCTTGAAGATACCTCAAAATATTGAAACGTAAAATTTTCTGTTACATAAACACTTTCGATCAGGATAAAGTAAAAAAATCCTTGGGAACAAAAAAAAATAATGTGAGTTAAAAGTATCAGAGTGGTAAGCTAACTCTGAAGGCATTTCTGCCGTTGGAGAATTTTGCTAGTATCAAGAAACAATAAACTGGTATATTAAGGGCCAAAAATAACAGCTGATGTTGCCTTGGATGAATTTGAAAACAATACAATATTCAAAGTGAGGGCTTTCAAATGTCAAATCCTCAATGAAATAATGGAATTATTTTTAAAATAAAAATCACAGAGGAACAGGACAAAGAAGTCTGGCTGCCTTCGTATGGGTGCTAGGCAGAAAATAAAGTCTTCCCCGAAAATATGTAACTGAGACTTACCTCTGTACTATTTTATAATTTAAATTTGCATAATCTAGTAAATTACAAACTGATAATATAAAAAATTTTCCAAGATTGATAGTGTCCTAGAAAATCTAATAGAAATAAATATAAAACACCTCTAGAGATTCCCAGAATCTTTTTGGTTCACAGATGAAACCCATGTCTGTCACACTCTCAAAATCCAATATTATAGATTTTGTTGTGTCTGCTTCCAAGTATGATGAAATAAATTACCAGATGACAAACCCTGCAAATTTAACAATAAAACCTGCATACGATACAAATACAAAAAATCCTCCCCGCCCCCCAACTA
>NW_012110874.1:28109-31037 GCF_000951045.1 Mandrillus leucophaeus | reverse complement strand
TCATATTCTATAGAATAGCTAAGCATATTATCAGAAATGAGATTTTGTGCAATTTTCACCCAAGTTCAATTTATAGACAAACTGATATTCTTTGCACACAGCAAGAGAATTCAGCCTGGCATCTTTAGGAAATGAAAAACTGGTTGCCAGAGGGAAGAAATCTCAATCTTTTCAATGTGGTTATTATATATGTTGCAGGCCAGGCCTTTTTCCCAAGTGAGGAGAAGGGGAGACTTGTATATTTATTTATATTTTTAATAAAAATTTGACTTGGGACATTTATGAATTTATTATAGTGACTCAGTATTAACACAGTATTTTAATTAATTTTGTTTTATTGCAGAACCACATAATTTTTTTAGAAATGATGATATATATCATACTTCTAATAATTTCATGGTCATGCAAGAAACTACACCTTTACAATGTTAGCTGATATCGGCAGTGCATGAAATAAGATATTCTCATGTAACAAAATGAATGACTAATGAGGGACATCAATTGACTAAGAAAACAACAAGGTAAACTGCCAATAAACGTTCAAGAAGGAGAGTTTACTAATGCACTTGTCTATGCCATTTGAGTGCAAATCTTCATCACTGCTGATATAGTGGCCTTTACATTATTAGACACACGACAGTATACAATAACTACTTTCCCTTTTCTCCTATCCCTTTACAAATGAAATAATTGTCTTAGGAAATAATTGCCTCCATATAACTGTATCTAGTATAGATCAATTTTCTCTTCACGCAAACAAAGTTACATGGACAGATTCCTGTGTTATTCTTTTTCTGAATGCTGTTGTCCATTCCATCTCACAAACATCACAAAATGTCTTGAAATCAGGTTAAAGGCACTCTTTTTTGACTCAGATAAGCAAATCATTATTTTCAAAATAAATAAAACAGCTCAGGTGACAAGCGTATTAAGCTCTCAAGACCTGTTAAACATGTCATGTGGGAGGTAACTTCAGATCGTTCACATCAACTACATTTCTCGGCAACCTCTGATGACTCTAACTGCAAGTTTCCAGGTGTCTTCTCGGAAACGACTGTATGATTCTGTGTATGTGATGCAGGTGTTGGTTCGTACTTCACCCCAAGAGGGAATGATTGGATTCCTCATTACTTGTTCTGGCATACATACCGTGGGAGAAAATGTGAATATAGTGAAAGGATATTATTTACACTTGTATTTGTGTATGTGTGTGTATATAATATTACATTTATATTCATACACATAAATATATTACATTATGGTATGCTTTGCAGGAATGAGAATTTTCAGTAGAAAATGCCAGAAAGGTTTACAAGTCAATTGAGATGAACTACGTGGTCAAAGACCTTTTTTCAACTATTTGAGTTAATTCAATAATTTTTCAATTTCAAGATAATTTTCAATATTTGGCTTATTTTCATGTTATTTTCAAAGATTCATCCCCTCACTTACATTCTATCACATATCTTTTACTACTTTGGATCTGATTGATATGAAACATTAACATCGTTCTTAAAATCCTTTAACTAGTAGTACTTCCCAGTACATGTCTTTTAGAATTCATTGCAATAAAAACTACACCATTTCCGAGTACTCCTCATGTAAAAAAATCAGTGTTAATTTCTGCAAGGTTCCTAAATATGAGTATGTGAGTCATGAATATAATATTTTGACATATGTATGCAAAATTCTATAATACAGTGTTATGATCATCTGATTTGAAAAATGAATTTGTTTTGGAATTTAAAAAGCAATAATTTTTCAGACTTAAAAATCCTTCCATAAAAAATTATAACATTATTATTTTCAAATCATGGGCAATGTATTCAAAAGAAGGATTGGGATAATTATATAGTTTTTTAATAATTATCATTCACTACATGAATTATTTGTACTTATTCTAGATATGACTTTGTTCAAGTTTATACTTTGAGGTTCCACATCTGCTCCTAACTCAGCAATGAGGGATACTATTTAATAGTGTGATTTAAAAAATGAACATCAAAAATTAAAACTATGTAGCCAAATAGTTTGCATAGAAAATGCAGAGCACCCAGAACTGTCCTACACACCTGGTAGGATTGTAGACTGGTGCAGCTGCTGTGAAAACATGAAGTTTCTTTAAGCTTAAAATTACTTAGAAATATTTGGATGTAACCCAAATTGCCTCTGTCAAGGCACAGGCTGAATGTTTAATTAAAACAAACATTACGTCTGATATCTAAGACTAGATTTATGAAAAGTCACAGAGGCAAAATTTAAAAAAAAAATTGTAATCAGAAGACAAGGAACTGCAGCTGTATAAACAATATTCCACATATTGTGATGAGGCAGCCGTCATAAGCCTGGATCTGAACCGTAGCAAGAAGTCTGATAGAAGCAATCACAAAATCCTTAGAAAGGAGGAATGATATTGAATAATACATAGAAATAAATCAAAGAAATCAGGCTGGGAAGTGTAGTTTTCTTTTAAAAAATTATTTCTCTCCAGGCACATTTTATCAACACAAATCAGACTATTGCTATGTTTAATCATCTACATTACCCTTATGATGGCCAGCCACTATTATAGTTACTTTGTAAATATTAACTCATTCAATCCTTTAATAAATTCTATGACATAGTTGTTATAAATATGAACCTAAGTGAGGTTGACTTCTTTTCCCTTGTATTCACTTAAAATTGTTCTTTGCTAATTTATGTAAAATAATTCAAACACTGGGACAAGTAAAAACAATACATATAAATCATAAGTATGTGCCTTTTGATGCCCAGTACACAACATGAGGAATATAATACGGTTATTTGTGTTCAGAGTCTAGCAGTTTGCTGAAGTAATGGGCAGGAAAATTTTCCAAATTATCATTTGCATGTGTTGGCAGGTAAGAGGGCTTTTATTTGGATTGAGAAAAGAAATAAATAATATTT
>NW_012110874.1:22247-28059 GCF_000951045.1 Mandrillus leucophaeus | reverse complement strand
TACTTCACCCCAAGAGGGAATGATTGGATTCCTCATTACTTGTTCTGGCATACATACCGTGGGAGAAAATGTGAATATAGTGAAAGGATATTATTTACACTTGTATTTGTGTATGTGTGTGTATATAATATTACATTTATATTCATACACATAAATATATTACATTATGGTATGCTTTGCAGGAATGAGAATTTTCAGTAGAAAATGCCAGAAAGGTTTACAAGTCAATTGAGATGAACTACGTGGTCAAAGACCTTTTTTCAACTATTTGAGTTAATTCAATAATTTTTCATTTTCAAGATAATTTTCAATATTTGGCTTATTTTCATGTTATTTTCAAAGATTCATCCCCTCACTTACATTCTATCACATATCTTTTATTACTTTGGATCTGATTGATATGAAACATTAACATCGTTCTTAAAATCCTTTAACTAGTAGTACTTCCCAGTACATGTCTTTTAGAATTCATTGCAATAAAAACTACACCATTTCCGAGTACTCCTCATGTAAAAAAATCAGTGTTAATTTCTGCAAGGTTCCTAAATATGAGTATGTGAGTCATGAATATAATATTTTGACATATGTATGCAAAATTCTATAATACAGTGTTATGATCATCTGATTTGAAAAATGAATTTGTTTTGGAATTTAAAAAGCAATAATTTTTCAGACTTAAAAATCCTTCCATAAAAAATTATAACATTATTATTTTCAAATCATGGGCAATGTATTCAAAAGAAGGATTGGGATAATTATATAGTTTTTTAATAATTATCATTCACTACATGAATTATTTGTACTTATTCTAGATATGACTTTGTTCAAGTTTATACTTTGAGGTTCCACATCTGCTCCTAACTCAGCAATGAGGGATACTATTTAATAGTGTGATTTAAAAAATGAACATCAAAAATTAAAACTATGTAGCCAAATAGTTTGCATAGAAAATGCAGAGCACCCAGAACTGTCCTACACACCTGGTAGGATTGTAGACTGGTGCAGCTGCTGTGAAAACATGAAGTTTCTTTAAGCTTAAAATTACTTAGAAATATTTGGATGTAACCCAAATTGCCTCTGTCAAGGCACAGGCTGAATGTTTAATTAAAACAAACATTACGTCTGATATCTAAGACTAGATTTATGAAAAGTCACAGAGGCAAAATTTAAAAAAAAAATTGTAATCAGAAGACAAGGAACTGCAGCTGTATAAACAATATTCCACATATTGTGATGAGGCAGCCGTCATAAGCCTGGATCTGAACCGTAGCAAGAAGTCTGATAGAAGCAATCACAAAATCCTTAGAAAGGAGGAATGATATTGAATAATACATAGAAATAAATCAAAGAAATCAGGCTGGGAAGTGTAGTTTTCTTTTAAAAAATTATTTCTCTCCAGGCACATTTTATCAACACAAATCAGACTATTGCTATGTTTAATCATCTACATTACCCTTATGATGGCCAGCCACTATTATAGTTACTTTGTAAATATTAACTCATTCAATCCTTTAATAAATTCTATGACATAGTTGTTATAAATATGAACCTAAGTGAGGTTGACTTCTTTTCCCTTGTATTCACTTAAAATTGTTCTTTGCTAATTTATGTAAAATAATTCAAACACTGGGACAAGTAAAAACAATACATATAAATCATAAGTATGTGCCTTTTGATGCCCAGTACACAACATGAGGAATATAATACGGTTATTTGTGTTCAGAGTCTAGCAGTTTGCTGAAGTAATGGGCAGGAAAATTTTCCAAATTATCATTTGCATGTGTTGGCAGGTAAGAGGGCTTTTATTTGGATTGAGAAAAGAAATAAATAATATTTTAAAAAATATTTTTAGGTGTTTAAGCTTTTATCTATTTGTGCGCCTGGGACCATGTGTGTATGTGCATGCATGTGCATGTGTGTGTATACAGGATTCTGGAAGGAAGGATAAGGGAGATGAGGACAGTGAAGGAAATGGTATTCTGCCAGTTTTATCTCTGAGTCATCTTTTGAGACTCATTACAGAGGCTTGAGCTATGGCAGCTGGTTAAATGGGTGAACTTACAAATGAGTATATTTCAAGCATTGCTGATTTGGGTGCTGATGGCAGGAATTGTTGAATACAGGGCTATTCCTTCCTTCTGTCCTGCTCTGCACACTGGGAGCCCAGGTGGTGTCCTGGGAAAGCTACAGCTCTCAGTAGATGGAGGTGAGTAACTGTAAACATCAGATGACTGACTTTTTTTCACAGGGGACTGGAAGTTGTGAAAGTAAAACAGTTCATTCAGGTTGGAAGCAAATCTTCCGTGACAAGATTTGGACTAAATGACATGACATCCCCAAGTTGCACACAAAAATAAGTGGGGAAAGTTTAGTAACAAAGAGTCTCAGGTCCAGGCTGTGGCAGGAGCAATACGTGACGAATATTTGTTTATAAAGTTAATGTTGTCTTTTATCTGGTAAACAGGAAAAAGGATCTATGGACATTTTGATTACAGTTTTAAGAATTTATACTTGCATTCAGAAATCGTAATGGTTATACTATCCTGTATACTCAATTATATTATATGATATCTTAAATTATTAGTTCTAATACAAAGTTTTACAATTATTAGGTTGGCACAAAAGTAATTGTGGTCGTTGCCATTACTTTTGATGTATTTGTTTATACTTTATAAAGAAACACTGGTCACATATTCCATTAAAAGTAATGTCAAAAACCGCCATTACTTTTGCACCATCCTAATAAAGTTGAACTAGTAAGAAAGAAAAATCATATGAAGTAATCAACACTACTCTCCTCAATATCAGAATGTCCTTCCCTCTGCCCACGAGATGATTCACTATTGTTTCTTGCATAGATTGCAAAAAGTGTGTTTTGTCTTAAATTCTTAGAAGAAGAAATTTATGTAGTACAGCTAATACTTAAATTATATTTTCAACTTCACACTTAATTTTGAAAGGATTTGCACATTGATGTCTTGATCGAAGAGTAGTTCCAGTAAAATTGAAGATTATTCTCTTTTTGGTAAAGGTGTAAAGGTGGTGATAGCATTCATATAATTTGTTTTATTATCATTCTGTAGAACTTGCCAATTCATCACTTAATATAGTTTACCATAACTCAGCAATCAGTTTTTACCACCTTAATTATATACCAAAAAAGGAAAGCATTTGGCTGGCATGTTTAAGTAGACTATACTAAAACTCACTGTTACTTTCCTATTCTTTTTATAATGTTCATAAAAAGGCAAGTCAATAAATATGGATGAGACAGAGAATTTGTAGTATTTAGCAATTTCAACAGATTTATATATTTGTATTCTCTTCGTTTAGATAAAATGTGTTCTCTGTATACATTTTAGGCCATAAATATATACATATGTTTATAAATGTGTATATGTGTGTGTATCCTCAATGTTTGTTTCTTTGCTTTTTTTTTTTTTTGTAAGTTTTCATTTTTTTAAACTAAGATACACTGCAAAATAGAATGAATTTACCTGCAATTTTTCTCAGGAATACAATAGCAATGAAAGAAGACCTTGAAGGGATTAACAATGCCATTGCATATTTTTAAAAATATTTTCCTTCATTCATCAGATGTTTATTGAACACCACTACATGCAATGTACTGTGAAAAGCACATACAGGCCACGAAGATAAATTAATCTTTATCCTAAACCTGAAATACTTCAGTTTCATAAGCAGCGTCAGACACAAACTCACCACAATAAAATGTAATATGCAAAATGCTATGAAAATACAAAGGGAAGAGTCATTCATTATGCTATGAGCAAGGAGAAAGGAGTTTATGGGAGAGCAACAGTGAGGTGGAACTTGCAGATGAACAGGGGATCATTGGAAGAAATGGCAAAAGGCATGTCTGGTACAGAGAACTGCAGGGGAAAGACACAGGAACTGGGAGGTGATTCGTGGTTTGGCAATACCAATTCTTCTGGCGCTGCTGTGTGCGGGATCAATGGAGGGAGTTAAGTTGGCCAAATAAAACTTGCTCAGAGATCATCAAAGACCTTGCATGCTAGGCTATTATCTTCGTAAATTCTACCTTTCGAAACACATTTATTCCTGTTGGTGTCTCCTATCCTTGTTGGATTTGTTGTTCCTCTTAAACCTGTTAACTCTCAAGTCCCCTCAAACCTTATATACTACTCGAAAATTGATCTTCTCAAATAGATAAAATAATTTGCTCCATTATATCAATTCTGTCACACCTAATTTATATTTTATGGCTCTCATAACATAGCTGCTTGTTTTTATAATCTCTGTAACGTGTACTATCATTATTCTAAAGCGCTATATAGATCGAGGGAAAATAACCAGTACATTGAACATAATAGGCACTCAATACATATCTGAAAAGTAAAGTGATTCTCACTAATTCAGATGTCACAGTTGTCCAAGCGATTTTGCAGAGGAGCACAAATTAAAATGCCTAAATCGCGATACTCATTCTCAGTATCTTTAAATCCAGACTTGTCTATTTCAGCTGTCCTTTTATCTGTTGCTTTTCCCTCCGTTTGCTTTATAGCTTGGCTAAGGCCAGCTGCTGTTGAAAGGCATATGGATTAATGAAGCTTAATCTACCAAGCCCCTCACTTTTGCAAGAGTTCCTTTCTAGGCCTAGCGAGTCGTTATAGCAATATACGCTCATGATCATATGTTTTTGTAAAATTTGCAAAAGTAAGATAATAATCGCAATTGTTTAAGACATCTTCTTCATACTCTAATTTTCCATGTTTTACACTTTCCCTAACTCTATATGGTATTAGAGAGACTATGGCTGATAGGAGTTGGCTGTTCACTTAGTTTGAATTTTGTGTTGCATATTTATGTGATTCATAGTCTCTTACATTTTAGCTAGATTATAGCTAAACATCCAAGAACAGGAATAACTCTCAGGACTATTCCTAGCAACTGTCCAATGGCTTTGATGTTGCGAAGAGCAGGTGCAGGATGGGAGATCATACCGAGCTGTGAACAGGTCCTCTAGCGCCCAGCACCAGACGTATGCACTTAGTGGATCCCGTCAGTATGCACTTAGTGGGTCCTGTCAGTTATGTAAGGGTATTTAAGACCAATCACGTTGTAAGGAAATTTGAAAAACATTAAACCGTCATTTGTATTTAAAACTTTATCTAACAAGTTATTCTTTACTTGAACAACAATGCCAAACATTTACAAATTACTGGATGACTTTTTGAGACATTTGTTTGTTCTTTATTATGATAATGAAGAATATCCTTTTCAAATACCAACCGCTCACCAGATTTCCATAGCTGTAATGCCCACTTCCATTCATTAAAAAATGCCTATAACAATGACGTTTAAGAACATGTGATTATAATGTGTTCTACTTTGAGCCTCAGCTATATTAGATAAAATTAAGATAAATGGAGTGTGCCCTGGAATAGAAAATTTTGAAAAAGAAGTGTTTTATTTCATTAATCTTTTAAAAATATTGAATCTCCCTGTTCACTAACCTGAAAAAAAATCTAGTCTTTTCAAGTACAACTCATACAAAACCCTAATAAAGTTACTATAATCAACAAGTATCCTTAGTTAATAGAATGCCCATTAATACCGAACTTCCTACACTTCCCATCTTGTATCTATTTTCTCTCTACCGGAAAATATTTAATCCCCTTGAGAGGCAGTATATTCCCTGTTATGATTTGAGATATTATTTTATTAAATTATTTGTTCATTAATTTTAATAGGATTGATTATAAATATATGAAATGATTGTGAAAGGGATTGGCACAATCAGAAAAAAAAAATCTACAAGCATAAATAA
>NW_012110874.1:0-21407 GCF_000951045.1 Mandrillus leucophaeus | reverse complement strand
TTTAAATTTTGACTCTTTTGTAATAAAGCAGCTTGAAACAACACCACATTGTATAGCTGTGCAGAATTGTTTTTGATGTCCTTATTCAATAAGCTTTTTTAATATTTTAAATTTATTTCAATTTATTTATTACTTTTTAATTTTTTGTTAAAAACTAAGACACACAGACATTAGCTTACGCTGCACAGGATCAGGATCATCAATATCACTGTCTTCCACCTCCACATCTTATCCCACTGGAAGGTCTTCAGGGACAATAACGCGCATGGAGCTGTCATCTCCTATAATAATGATGACTTCTGGAATAGTTCTTGAAGGAACTGCCTGAGGCTGTTTTGCAGTTAATTTTTTTTGTAAGCACAAAGAGTACATTCTAAAATAATAATAGAAATCATAGTAGAGTAAATAGACAAATCAGTAACATAGTTGTTTATCATCATTATCAAGTACTATTACACTGTACATAATTGCATATACTGTAAATTTTTACTACTGGCAGTACAGTAGGTTTGCTTATACCAGCATCACCACAAACATGTGAGTAATGGGTTATGCTATGACACTGCAATACCTAAAATATCACTAGGCAATAGCAGTTTTTCAGCTCCATTGTAATCTTACAGGACCATAATCATGTATGTGGTCCATCGTTGACGGAAACATTGTTATGTGGCATATGACTATATATGTGTGTGCATATATGTATATGTAGGTTTACACTTACACACAAACATATGTCATACATATACATACATCTGTATGCAATCGTACATATAATTATATTTGTAATGTTGATTGTTGTTAGTCTATCAGGATTGCATTTTCCTACCTCTTACTTTTCATTGTTATAAACCTAAGATAACAATTGTATAGCTTTCTTATACTTCATTTTTGTCCTCTAACTGAATTGCATTGTTTTCTTACTCTTTCTTCTCAATTATGATTCATGAACATTTGGATTTACTCATTGTTCTTGTTTGCACACAGGAATGATGCTTCTATACCATTAAAGGTGAAAGCTTCTCAGTGTACCATCAGTAGTTTAAATAATACTTTTCTTCTGCAGGATGGTTGTTTTAATATCTGGAAAACTCGGAGATCTTTAATGAGATTTTAAATGTTATAATACTGAATTACTTTTCGTTGTGAAGGCATATCAGACTATCTCTTTCTCTTTTTAAATTTTATATGCAGCCTTACTCCACTTGGTTTTCCAACTTACTGACCATCCAGTTTCAAACTCATGATACCTGAAGTTCATTTTATAGTTATTTTGAAATGAGAACAGGTTTTATTCTAGATTTTAATGACTGCTCAGAAAAACAAAATGCTTCATAAAAGAGAAATGTGATTCATTTCTATATATGGTACACGTGTGTGCAGATTAATATCTTGAATTAATATAATGGTAAAATTAAAGTTACATTATTTCCTAATACTATAGTTCCCTAAGACATGGATCCTTAATTAAAGAGACAAGTATATTTTTATTGTTATAGATTATCTAACTGTATTTATTATTTGGTGAGAAGATAACAAACAAAATTAATTTTGAGTTTGATAAAAGAATTAATGACTTTCATCTATTCCAGTTTCTCCATGAAGTTACATGATGGACAGGAAAAGAGAATTAAAACTTAGTATGTAATGAAACAAAACAAAAACAAATTCTTAGGTTGGTATATGGAGGCTTGAGGTAACCCTGGAGAGACCAAAAAGATGAGCAATTAATTGTGCACTCATTGCCCCAGGTTGCATTCACCTTGCATAAAAAATGCAATGGAGATACACCATAAGCCAATTATAATTCATATTCTAAATTCTTCCATTAAATACAATATCTAGTAACTTACCATTATCTTTATTTAATATTTAAAAAACCAGTCTATTTCTATTCTTTTCTGTTCTGGTCTTGTCTTGTCTTGTCTTGTCTTGTCTTGTCTTGTCTTTCTTTTTCTTTTTTTCTTTATGAGACAGAGTCTTGCTGTCACCCAGGCTGGAGTGCAGTGGCAAGATCTCAGCTCACTGCAAACTCCACCTCCTGGTTTCAAGCTATTCTCCTGCCTCAGTAGCTGGGACTACAGGCATGTACCACCATGCTTGGCTAACTTTTTTGTATTTTTAGTAGAGATGGCGTTTCACTATGTTTGTCAGGCTGGTCTCGTACTCCTGACCTCAAATGATCTCCACTGCCTGGGTCTCCCAAAGTGCTGGGATTACAGGCATGAGCCTCTGCTCCCTGACAAAAAGGCAGTCTATTTCTGAAATTATTATTATAATATTTTTATGTGCAAAAATTATTCCAGTAGAGAGGCAGACTACACAATCCAAGAGCTAATGTAATTTTGTCATTTTTTTCTATGAGAAAAACAAATAATTTCTTTCTCAGTAATTAAGATTTTATATCAAAAATTTAAATAGTAAACACAACATTTTAAAAAGCTTTTGCACTGAAAACATTTATTTAATGTATATTCATTCTTCACTTCATTTTATTAAAATGTTTAAGGTCTTCTAGGATAAGCAAATCGCATATCACTTTTATCCATAATACTTTTTAAAGTTTGTGTCACATAATCTAACTAGGCTGTATGATCTAATTTAAAATTCATCCCTTACCTATTACTTTGATGGTTCCAAATTCTAAAATCTTACTAAATCTTTTTTTTTTTTGACAGAGAGTCTGGGGTCTGACTGTGTTGCCCAGGTTGGAGTACAGTGACACCATCTAGGCTCACTGCATCAGCCTCCTGGGTTCAAGAGATTACTGTGCATCAGCCTCCTGAGGAGCTGGGATTAGAGGCACACCACCCGGCCCAGCTACTGTTTGTATTTGTAATAGGGACAGGTTTCACCATGTTGGCCAAGCTGGTCTTGAACTCCTGACCTCAGGTGATCCGCCTGACTCAGCCTCCCAAAGTGCTGGGATTACAGGCATGAGCTAAAGTCTTTCTAAATCTTAAACAACCCTTTAAACTGGACTCTGTTTTCATTCCCTACCTTGTTGGTTAAGTTTTGCTCAGAACCATCATATTAATATCTTTAAAACAAAATCAAGATCATGCACTACAAATGCTCAAAATCTAGCCATAGAGTACTACTTTTCACTAGACAAAAGGAGCGCATAACACAATATACTTTTCTGTGGATTGTTCACTAATTTTTACTTAGGAAAACTGTATCTTGACATTTCTTACTATTTCTGATGAAATCTTTCTTTTCTTGTCCTTACAGCATTTTGTGCCACTATTATCATGCTTACTTTAATTCTAATACTTAAAATCATAGAAACAAATGGCATTATACTATTTTCAATAACTATTTGGTTTTCTAAATTAATTTTATACCTTAGACAAACATCCTATGTTCTCATTTATTTGTGGGATCGAAAAATCAAAACAGTTGGACTCATGAACACAGAGAGTAGAAGAATGGTTAATACAGGCTTGGAAGGCTAGTGGGAAATGTGGGGAGGAGTTGGGTATAAAAAATAATAGAATGAATTAGAGCCCACTGTTGGATGGCACAATAGCATGACTATAGTAATGTATAGTAATTGTACATTTTAAAATCACTTAAAGAGTGTAATTTCTTTGTAACCCTCAATGCTCCTCAAATGCTTGAGGAGATGGATACCCCATTCTCCATGGTGTGCTTATTTCACATAGCGTGACCATATCAAAAAATGTCATGTACCCCATAAATATATACACCTACTGTGGACCCACAAAAATTAAGAATATAAAAGAAAGTATATTATAATGTGTTTTCAACAGTCATCATTCAACATTCATTTGGCAACTCAGCAATAACAATTGACCAACTGAACAAATGTTAAGTATTAAGAGTTAGAAAAAAAATTAAAATATTGGCTCAGTTCTTGAAAAACTCAGCTTGAGTTATGGCAGTCAGCCATTTAACCATATAATTATACCTCATTGTGATCCATGCTATAATAGAATATATAAAAATGGTTGTATTCACATTAAATCAGAAGGTATAAACTTTGTGGGAATTTTGGACTTCACCTATTGAAAAAAAGCACAAAGAGCAGGACTAAAGAGTGAAAGTGACTTTTCGGACAGATAAAAGTGGAATAAAAAATTGGGGAAGAATGACTAACATGAGCAACACATTGGGATAGAAAACGCCTCTCTACGAATATTTTCTTCAACAAATGAGGATTATAAGTTATTAATTTATACCTATAAATAAAACAAAGGGAGCCAAGCTTCATTCATAAAATTTCTTGGCACATCTAAGATTATTTTAAAAGTGCTGCTGGTTCAAATATTTATGGTACATTCCTACTTTGCTAGCAACTGAGTGGTTAAGTCCCTTGGGTTCAGTATCTTCTCCTCTGAAAATGCACTGAGGTCTGAAATGACAAATTTTAGTGCTTCTCACTCCCCCTTTGATGCCATAAATTGACAATGTAGCCTCTGTTCTCATATGCATTCAACAAGCTGGTACAATAATATCCTTACATTTCACTTTTTACTCTAGAGGCTTTATCCTAAAAAGCAACTGTTGCAACTTTATAGCTTTGAAAAGGCATGTTGACAACTTCAGACTCATCATATTCTTTCTGCTGAGTGGCATTTTAATAATGAAAAGAGATATATAGTGGGAATACAGATAGTGAATAAGAGAGAAGAGGATAGAAGAAATTGCATTCAACTGGAATATCACAAATGCCACACTACTATTTTAGCATTGCATATTCAAATAAATAACTTCCATTTACCTTTGTTTAAAACACCCAGGTAGGAAAGAATGAAAATTATGTAAGTTAAAAAACAAACAAAAAACAGAACAAATGGTATAGCATCTTCCTCTCCAAGACACACAGAGAGCATTGCCGTCATCCATTTCACTACTACTAATACATGCTCTGAGTCTGAAAAGTTAATTTTTCACTTCAAATATCAGTATTTCTAATTTCATTTTCAGTATCTGTTTTATCCCTTTATGGCCTCAGTTACAATAGGGGTTTTTGACAATTGGGTCATATATGGAGTGCAACAGTCCTTGAATTGAATTTTTATGACTCATCTGAAGATTGACTATTCTCTGTCTTTGAACACTGCTGCTACCAAAAGTAGGACAAATACAGCTTTCATTTTTAACTTTCATGTGGTGTTTAACTTTTCTGTAAATTTCTTTATGGAAAGAATAGGTATTGAAATAATGTCTTTTAACTAGAAATAGGTATTATTAAATGAAGCCAACATTGGATTAAACTCATTTGTAGCAAATAATGGTCATGGGAATATAAATACTTTTGAGTTCTATATTTGCATTTCCTAATGAATAAACTAAAATAAATATGTATTATTTATAAGACAATGCTGAGAATATTTGTCAATGACATTGTATTTATCAATAAATCTTTTCCATGTGGTTAAATAGCCATAGCATTGAATTAAATTCCTGTTAATAAAACATAAACTACAATGTGAATAATTATTACTATCTACTAGCATGAAGCAAATATATATATTTTTTTAACTAAGATAGTTTAACGTTGAGAAAATCCTATGAGTGGCAGCAGGAAACGTGTGTGGACAAGAGAATCACATCAAAATTGGAGTGCATGGAAAGAGAGGGCTGAACACACAACTCACACAATGCCCTTGATCGCTGTACATAAGCCAAGCTCTTATATTTTAAGTGTGATCCTATGCAATGTGCCAAATTCATGCTTACTTAGCCTAAACAGGTAACAGTATCCCCTAATTACACATATTCAGAATAGTATCTCATCTTTTTTTGTACCATTTCTTTATATAAAAGAATGTTATGATTAATGACAAAGTAAGCACTAATATAATAACCAAATATAATCAAGTCGTGGATTATTATGTGTTTTGTCTAAATATGCTGTCCATGTAACTTTGGAAATTATTTTTTTTTAATTCTTAGTCTCAAATAAATAAATTTCTCCTTGAGATAGTACTGAATATTTTTACTATTCTAATTGAAACTCAGGAATACCCATGTGATGCTTACTTACTTGACAAATAAAAAATGATTATACATAGAAGAATATGCTTTCCCTAAAATCTATAATATTTTCCAAGAAAAAGAAGAACAAGTTCTGGGTAACATTTCTGTTTTTCAAAATCATAGAAGTTGTTTATAACCTGTCTAAGTTTTGGTTTAAAAGACCCAGAAAATTTAAGGACAAAATCTACCCAAATTAGAGATTTTCTTACAGTACTACAGATTGAATTAAAAACATGGTGGTACAAATAGTTAAATAAAGAGATATTTCAATTTCACTTATAAGAAGAATTGATATTGTTAAGATATTAGTTCTTTCCAATTTGATGCATAGTATCAATACAAACCCAATAAAAATCCCAGTGAGCTGTTTTGTGGATATTGACAAACTGATACTAATGCATACGTGAAAAGGCAAAATACCCGGAATAGCCAGCACAAGATTGAAAAGCACTAAGGTTGGTGGACTGACAATACACAACTTTGACTTATTTCCCATACCATATGTTGCAAAGATCAAGACAGTGCGGTTTTGGTGAAAGAATAGACGGATCAATGGAACAGAACAGAAAGCCAAGAAATAAATTCACATAAATATACTCAACTGATCTTTCATAAAGAAACAAAGACAATACAACAGAGCAAAGATACGTCTTTTAATCAGTGGTTCTGAGCAAGTAGAGATCCACGTGTAAAGAATAAAAATATAATCAATGGTGCTGAACAAGTAGAGATCCACGTGTAAAAAATAAAAATATAATCAATGGTGCTGAACAAGCAGAGATCCACGTGTAAAGAATAAAAATATAATCAATGGTGCTGAACAAGTAGAGATCCACAGGTAAAAAATAAAAATAAATTAAATTAATCCAGACACATACTTTAACACCCTTAACAAAAAAACAAAACAAAACAAAACAAACAAACAAAGGAATGCACACCTAAATATAAAATGTAAAACTATAAAACTCTAGAAGATAACACAGGAGAAAATCGATAATGACTTTCCGTTTTGTGATGACGTTGTAGATATGACAGCATAGGCACAATCCATGAAAAAACAATTGATAAGAGGGACTTCATTAAAATTAAAAACAAACTCTGCTCTGAGAAAGAAACCATCAAGATAATAAATAGACAAGCCACAGAATAAGGGAAATATTTTAAATACATATCTGATAAAGTACTGTTTTCCAAAATGTGAAACATGCTCTGGAAATTCAATAAGAAAAGAAACAATTTTATTAAAGTAGGCCGAAGACCCACGTATATATATCATCAAAAGAGATATACAGATGGCAAACAAACATAGAAAAACATGCTGTACATCATATGGCATCAGGGAAATGCAGATTTAAACAAGGAGATTCCAATGCCTATCTATTAGAATAGCCAAAATCCAGCCAAATGCTGGCAAGGATGTGGAACAACAGTAGTTCTCATTTATTGCTTGTAGAATGGAATATGGTAGAGCTGTTTTGAAGACAGTTTGGCTTCCTCTTAAACAACTAAACATACCCTTACCACGCATTCCAGCAATCATACTCCTTTATATTTACCCAAAGAGGTTAAAAACATATGTCCACTCAAAAGCTGCACATGGATGTTTATAGCAGCTTTGTTCATAACTGCCAAACTTGGAAGCAACCAAGATGCTCTTCAGTAGGTAAATAGAGAAATAAGCTGTGATATATTTAGGCAATAAAATGTTAGGCGATGCTAAAAAGAAATAAGCTATTAAGTCATGAAAAGACATGGGGAAAACTTAAATGGTTACTATGAAGTGAAAGAAGTCAATCTGAAAAAGTTACATATGATATGATTCCACCTACAGCTGACCTTTGAACAACATGGCATGGATTTAAACTGCGTGCATCCACTTAGACAAAGAATTCATTTTCAAGCAAACGCAGATTGAAAATGCAGTATTCAAGTGATGCTTTAGTATGCAAACCAAGAGATGACTGTATATGACATTCTGGGCAAGGCAAAAACCATGGAGAGAGTAAAAAAGTCAGGGATTTGCCGAGAGGGAGGAATGAATAGGTGAAGCATAGAGGAAATATGTGAAAATACTGTGTAGAATAACAAAATGGTGGAAATATGTCAATACACGTTTGTCTAATCTCATAGGACATACAACACAAAGAGTGAACTCTAAGGTGAACTATGGACTCTGAGTGGCAATGATGTGTTAATATAGGTTCATCAGTTGTAACATATTCCACTCTGGCTGGGGATATTGATAATTGCTGAGACTATGCATGTGTGGAGGTAAGAGGTTTATGGGAAATCTCTGTATCTTACTCTCAATTTTGCTGTAAACCTGAAACTGCTCTAAACAAGTCTTTAAAAAGGCATACTTATTTTATGCTAAAAGTACAATATGTGTGTGTGTGTATATATATCCTATTTTGAGCCATTTAAAGAACAAAAGATAAGAGTGGCATGGCTTTTTCTAATATCTGCTAAGTATTTTTTTATGTTTCACTTGTAACAAGTGTCTTAGAGCATTTTCCAACAAATAAAGCCTTATCTTCCACAGGGACTTAGTAGCAATAACAAAATAACTTATCTTCAGTATGCTAGCCAGCTACACAGCTCTCTGCCTGCAAGGTGGCTTGGGTCACAATGAAAAATAGGCCTTAGTTAATTGGTTTCTCTGTAATAATAAATTAGTGTATTGATACCATTGTAAAATTTATATATCTAGAATGTTGATTGGAAACAAGCTCTTTCTAATCAAGTTTCAAAAGCAAGAATTTGTTTTAAAGACAGGAGAAAATGTTATAAAAATTGTTCTTAGTTGTTAGTGCTCCTGGTCACCCAAACTTTATAGCACAAATTTCCTCTCTGGAAGCTACTGGACTATCTCGATCTTGTTTAAGATCTTGATTTGTGTGTGTGTATGTGCTCCTCACATTTCACCTCAGAGCAAGTAAATTGACATGTACACTGTCTTCTGTTGGAAGAAATAAATAGATGAGGATATAGATGACCCAGAGTAGACTATCGTTAATATAATACTATCATAGAGGCACATGGAGTTGCAAAATCTATCTTTCAGATTTCTACTGATGGAGCTTTTTGGTCGAGAAGATGAGTCAACACAGATAAACTGAGCAAGAAAGTATATTGGTGCAATAATTAATTTTTTCATGGCGTTGTTTGTGTTATACAGTACTCAGAAATAATTGTTGTATGATTATAGAATTACAGAAGCTTAGGCCTGAGCCTCCAAAGCCTTAATGTGGCACTGTCTTCAAAGGAAGAGGAGAGGTAGAAGAAACCTAACAGAGAGAAAATCATGTTTGTATGCTTTCTCTTAAGAATATGAAGGTAAGGTACCATTGCCACCACCTCCAGTGGTCAGGAGTCTGGCATGAGAACAGTAATACAAGCGCAAGGACAAGTTATATAAAGAAGATAGTGAATTTGAAATGAAGTCAGAAAACTGCCCCAGAGACATGGAGTGAACTAAATTTCAGTTTGTGTCACTGTCTTTTGTTTTGTTTTGTTTTCATGCAAGAGTCAGAGGAACTACGGTGAGGGCTAAGAAGCTCATGGATGGTAAAAAGAGAGACAGTGAGTATCTTTTGAGAAGTTCAGCTGTGAGAAATTGAATAAGGAAGATAGAAAGTGTGGAAAGGGAAATGTGTGCACAGGTGTGTGTGGGTTTACATAGACATGAAACTTTTAGGAAAAAATGAGAGTTCCTAGACACAGAGAGAGGCACATCACTCACTGGGGATTGTCAGTGGTTTGGGTCTAGGGAAGGGATAGCATTAGGAGAAATACCTAATATAGGTGACGGGCTGATGGGTGCAGCAAACTACCATGGCACATGTATACCTTTGTAACAAAAGGTACCCCAGAACTTAAAGCATAATTTAAAATGAAAAAACAAGAAGAAAGGAAAATGCAAGCAATTAAAGGAATACTAGAGTAGGCAAAGTCCAGAGAATGTTGAAAGAGAGAGAATAATAAACAAAATGGGAACTTTAAAAATTGTATAAATTTAAGTGGTACAAGTGCAGTTTTGTTACATGGATATATTGCATAGTGGTGAGGTCTGGTACTTTTAAGGGAGAATGAATATTTAAGTTAAGATAGGGCCAGGCCTAAAGGATATGAGGCTGGGGAACCCAAACAGTACATGGGCCCAATTGATTGCCCGTAAACAGAGCCCTCATGTTAATTCCTTTCACATCTCTTGGGAATAACTTTAAAGACAGAAATGCTAACTATTTTCTTAGCATGCATATTAAGAAAACAAAGATAGAGTGTCTTGAGAAAACTGGCTCAGAAAGATTGAGATGAGGGAATAATTTCGATCGCTAAATGTGCAGGAGAAAGAAGGCCTCGTAGACTTTTCCACCATAAGGTTCATTTCCCATTGCTAGATATGTGTGAGATTTGAGGAAAGTATTATATAATAGTGGAGAATACAATCATGAGAATAGCTGTGTGAAGAATACAAAACATGATCACATTATGCATGGCATTGATAATCTCAGTGAATTAGAAGGACTGTCACCTTGTGCTGGGCTCTGAACATCTGTGTCCACCCACAGTTTATATGTTGAATTACCAATGTGCTGGTATTAAGAGGTGGGGCCTTTGGGGAGTGATAATACTATCAGGATGAAGCTCTCATGAATAGAATTAGTGTCCTCCTGACCAGGCGTGATAGCTAATGCTTGTAATCCTAGCACTTTGGGAGGCCTAGGCGGGCAGATCTCTTGAGGCTAGGAGTTCGAGGACAGCCTGCCCAACGTGGCGAAGCCCCGTCTCTCATAAAAATGCAAAAATTAGCTGGGCCTGATGATGCGTGCCTGTAATTCCAGCTATTCGGGAGGCTGAGGCAGGAGAATCACTTGAACCTGGAAAGCGGAGCTTGCAGTGAGCCGAGATCACGCCACTGCACTCCAGCCTGGGCAACAGAGCAGACTCTGTCAAAAACAAACAACAACAACAAAAAAAAAAACCAAACAAACAAAAAGACTTGCCCTGCCCCTTTTACCATATGAGGACACAGATAGAATACATCATTTCTCAACCAGAAACCGGGCCCTACCAGACACCAAATCTGCCAGCACCTTGATCTTGGATTTCCAAGCCTCCAAAACTGTGAGAAATAAATTTCAACTGTTTGTTAGCCACTCTGTTTATGGTATTTTGTTATAACAGTCTGAATTAACTAAGATACTAAGATACCTTGTAAAGATCATGGCTCTGCCTCCAGATTTCAGCATTTGAAATGCGAGCCTACAGGTGCAGTCCTGGAGGTCCCAGCTCACCTCTTCATTGCCTCTGCTTGTTTCTACCAACTTAGCGTGTTGTGATATTAAATACTACATTTTTCTCTCAGCCTTCAGGGTGCTTCTCCAAGTAGTAAATTGGGAATATTTAAGTTATCTTCATGGTGATCCTCATCTATCAAAAAGTTTTTTAATACATGATAAATTAAATGATTTGTTAACCAGAAATCAGTGTAAGGTTTAAAAGCCTTGACAGAAATAGTGACATTTTATCTTTTATGGTATTACAGAAACAATTGTGCCTATCTCTGAAATTTCAGTGATTTTACCTACCATGTAAAAGGAGACAAATGAAATGAATATTTATATTTGTTCCAAATAAAGCTATCTTTGGGCTGTAGTCAGTAAATTATAAACTTATACATAAATGAGAACTATATAAAAACATTTGTTGTAAGAATTTCAGTTTTCAAAATTCCCATTTCTGCAGGTGTAATCTCAACCTCAAGTTTTATATATTAAGTTACAAAAACAGTTATTTCCTCACAAGACATTATATTTGGAAGAAACAAAATGACCCCGATAGAATCTCTTCTATTTCTCCATTATCAAACTAATCTAGACCATAACAACAGGCCAGTTGCTATGGCCTGCAAGATTATCAGTGATGGAAAGTCCAACATCTTCCTTGAAATTCTAATTTAAATTTCACTAGCTTTCACCTAAATCATCTCTATGTATTATAATCTTGGTGAAGACGGAAAACAGTACTTCAACAACTTCAATGCAATGGAGGACCAGAAATTGCCCGTTCCTTGCCCCCGTTTGCCCTCACCTACCCCGCACACGCCATGAGTGTTACATCTAACTCTTTAGCATTTCTAACAGCACTATGCCCTTTGTCTTTCTCCAGAGTGCTTTCTCTTTCTTTCCACAACTACAACGTTTGCTCCATATTAATGATCAAAACTAAAGGTCATCCCTGTAAAAACATTTCTCACTTATCCTGAGAGTCTTCCCCTTGTTCCCGCTCATGCAACAGAGTAACACGTCTTGGAGTTGTTTGTTTAGATGCCAATCTTCCCCATTAATTAGCGGTCATTTTATGACAAGAAGTCACTTCACCTAGAATCTAGCATGTCTCCCTGCAGATTAGTGAGGACTTAATGAGTGAATTAATGCACACTTCCATTCTCCCTAAATAATGACTTTTCAACTCCATCTAAATCTGTAACTATTTTTCCCTACTCACGTAAATATTGCACAATATTTTTTTTTAAAAAAAAGAGTATTCCGAACCTTTAGTTGAGTATAACAAGCTTAAAGAGGGGAGAAAACTCAGTGAATTTTCAAATTTCATATGTTCGTTAGTTTAATTAATCACTTAAACATTATTTGCAATGAGCATTTTGCTATGCTTTACGTGGCTAGTGGTGAATAAAACAAAATCCTCACTTTGAGTTTATCAAGTGGAGGAGGCAAACCAGAGAGAAGTAAAGAGTATTTTAAAAATGTGAAGCACATTAAAAGGAACAAACAATAAATTAAAATAAAAAATACGGGACACAAGCTGCAGTGGTGGATGCATGGCTGGACCTGTGTGCTCTGTGGATCCCATGGGGGCTGGGGACAGGTGAGAGCCCTGCCCCCTACTGAGTTGGCTGAGGGGGAGCCCTGCGCTCCTGGGCACTGCTGCAGTTGCCCAGCTTGGCTCCGGACCGGGGCATCCCTGCACTGTCAGGGGCCCAGGAAGCCCCTAACCCCTGCATGCTGGACAGTGCCTGCTCCTGCTCCCTGGCCTCTACCCTCTCCCAGCACCCACTCTGGGTCGGAGCAAAGTTGTGGCTTCGCCTGGACGCTGTTGGAACCCAGTTGGGTGTGCACGTGCTCAGGGTGGTTCTGATACACCCATCCACTGCCGCCTCAGCCCCCTCTGGACTTCAGGAGCACATGAGCATGGGAGGGGAGCTGGGAGTGCTGAGGGTGGCTCAGTACAGAACTGTAAGCGCCTCTTGGCATGGATAGCCTGGGTGCCATGTAAGCATGTTAAAGGCAGACAGGTTCCTAGGCAGGAATGAGAAAGTCTCCAGGGAAACCACACACCTTCAGGCCAGAGACAGCCTGAAGCCTGGAGGCTGGGCTGCTAGTTCTGGGCCAAGTCTGTAGCTCAGAGTCAGGACTTCATTGATGACCATTGTCAATCAAATGGTGCTGTCTTCAGGTCCTCCCGTGGCTGCCCATGGACCAATCAGTACACACAATCTTCATTCGGAGCACATTGAAACCCCAGACTCAGCCAGACTAACACTAATTGGGATGACCTTCCTGTGGAAAGCAGCCACCCACTCCAGGTCTCCTGAGAGCTACTCTGCTGCTCAGTGAAGCTGCTTTCTGCCTTGCTCACCCTCCAGTTGTCTGCATGCCTCATTCTTCCTGGATATGAGACAAGAACTTGGGCCCCTCCAAACGGCAGAAATGAAAGAGCCGTTAACACAAACGGGACTAAAACTTGCCCCCCGCTTGCCACATTGTGGACTACAAGGACAGAAGAGCTGCTACCCGCTGGGAACTCAAACCTCGGGATGCCCCAGTCCAGGGCTGTGACACACTGCAACACATCTGGGTCTCTGCTGTTCCTAGCGTCTGAACTTTTGGGTGCCATCACGTTCCCCTTGTCCCGACATTGGTGCCCACAGTGGAAGCTGCTTGCAGTACGTCTGGTCCAGCCACAGCCTCACACAGAGCCAGCACCTGCGCCAGTGCCTGGAGCTGCCCATGCAGCCACAGCTGGCCCGGCTGGCTGTGCACAGTGGCCGGATCCCACACTCACTCACTCACACACCCTCAGAGAGGCACTCTGTGCCTGGCTCGCCCTTTGCAGACATGGGATCCGGGCAGGTAGCACAAGCTGAGCGCAGCCTGCCCGACCAAGTGGACAGAAGCAGCTCAGCACGTGCAAGTGAAACACAAACATAGGTGCCACCAGCCACAGCGGTTTCTGCCTGGTGAAGCAACACTTTAAGGATCCCGAGACACAGGGAAACTTGTGAAGGTGGAAGTGATCTGTTTCTCTGTAACATATTTCATCTCTAAACATGTTGTGAATGCTCACTAAATAATTACCAATAAATGAAGAAATGATTTCAGAATGTCTCATAAGTTTCACTTGGTGGAATTAATTATCATATCTAGACGGATATATAAAGATTTTTCTATGTACTTAGAAAGTTGTCCATCCAAAGAAGTCGATAAGACCAACTGTTACCCAGATCCTGGCATTTAATTCAAAATGGAATTCGGATAGGCCTGTCTTGGTTTATTCCTCCCAAAATATATCATCTTGCAATATTTTTCCATATGTGTAAGTTAAGCTTTGTGAATCCTTACTTCCATAGCAATGTATCCCCTTTTATAGGATATGTTGGTCTTCATGACTTTATTCATCTTACATATGACACAGGAAGAATATTAAATTATTTGTTAATACCATCACAACAAATTCTATACGAGATTCTGGAGGTAACATCGATGGATTCTTTGGAGAAGGAAAATCTATAAAGTAATTCTAACAATGATGAAAAAAGAAATAGTTGGAAACCATATTCATTCTTCTTCCCTTTCTATATCCACTGAAATTGATCCCATATTTGCATTCACTTTATAAAACTGTTGACATAAATATAAATAAGTTATTGGGTGAGCCATTTAAAAATAATTTGTAACATAAGAAAAGAATGCGCTTACCCAAAAGGATCGCTGATGAATTAAATATATAAAGAGATACTTTGGGGAGTGTCACATCTTATTTTTCTTGCCTAATCCACACAGGTACCTTTTTCCTTATGTTATATAGCCTCCAGCTAGTTAGCTGGTAGAGTGAATATAAGGAAACAGGTTCAGCTGTATCCCGCATGTTGTTTTCATTTATGAAGCATCCATTTTTGTTAGCACATCTCTCATTCATTCTTCAACAAGTATTTATTGAGCACCTACAATATACCATGCATGAAAACAGTTCTAAAGTTCAACGGAGAGAGGATTTCCTCTTACAGAGCTTGCACTCACACTAAATCTCTTACCCCATCTTTGCAGAATCCCTCTAACACAAGTATACATTATTCTTACCCTGTCTCATTCAGCTCTTAATAAATGTCTGCTAAGTCATTTAAATAGAAAATAAAGTAGCGAGGATGTTTCATTAGGCTCTGTATTTGGAGGGTGACTGTCGCAGGTTGAGTTCTGTTTCCCACCAAATGTATGTGTTAATGTTGTAATGCCCACTACTTCAGAATGGGACTGGATTAGAAGACAGACAGGTTCAACAGGTAACTAAATTAGTATAAGGCCAATAGAGTTGGCCCTAAACTGATTTGACTGATGTCCTTATAAAAAGAGGAAATTTACAAACAGGCAATGAGGGAAGACCATGTGAAAACACAGGGAGAAGACAGCCATTTAAAAGCCAAGGAAAGCAATCTCAGAAGAAACCAACTCTAATTTCTGAAGAAATTCAGTCTAATTTCTAGCTTCCAGAAGGAGGACAGAAGGCATTCCTCTTAAGTCACTCGCCTGTGATACTTTATTAAGACAGCCTAAGAAAATTAAGACCGTAGACTAAAAAAAAATCTATGTCCTAATCTCCAAAACCTGTGAATGTGAACGGATTTGGGAAAATAATTTTTGTTAATATAATTAAATTAAGAATCTCAAAATGAAATTCTTCTGGATAATGCACATGTATCCTAAATGCAATGTGTCCTTAAAAAGAGAAGAGACACACAGAAAGAAGGAGGGGAAGGTTTTGTGAAAGTGGAAGCAGAATTGGAGTAATGCAGCTACCAGATAAGGACCGATTGGCACCACCAAAAACCAGAAAAAGCAAGGAAGAATTCTCCTCTAAAGGCTTTAGAGCAGTGGTCCCCAACCTTTTTGTCACCAGGGACTGGTTTCGTGGAAGAAGTGGGGAGTGGAGGGCTTGGGAATAAAATTGTTCTACCTCAGATTATCAGGCATTAGATCATAAGGAGTGTGCAACCTAGATCCTTCACATGCTCAGTTCACAATAGGGTTCATGCTCCTCTGAGAATCTAATGCACCTGCTGATCTGAGAGGAGGTGGAGCTCAGGCGGTAATCCTCTCTTGCCCACTGCCTACCTCCTTCCATGAGGCCCAGTTCCTAATAGGCAACAGTCCAATACCAGCCCACTTGTCTAAGTCCCGGTGTTGGGGACCCCTGATTTAGAGGGAGTTTGGCCCGAATGATGCCTTGATTTGGAACTCTGACCTCCAGAACTATAAGATAATATTTTTCTCTTGTTTTAAGCCACCCAGTGTGTGATAATTTGTTACTGCAGCCCTAAAATAAGAAACCCTGAATTTTTCCTCTAAAGAATGCCACTTCTGAATTCCAGAGCCTGAACATTTTACTACACTGAGCTCCCTGTACTTCACTGCACTATACTCACTGAGATTTCTAGAGAAAAGACCACAGGTGAATTGTTAAAATGTCCAAAGTGACTGTTGATTTTATATATACCTTCAAGCTTGACCCACTCATGATTCTTCCTTTAAAAATAATCTGTGGACATTTTATTTCCTAATCTACTCTGTTATTTATATTAAATCTTGGTATTATCACTTTTCCTACCGGCCAAAACCTCTAGTTTAGTGTAAACAAGAGATAAGTTTATTTTGAGTTAAATTAGATAAACAGTAACTTTTTAAAAATAACTATATCTGACTATGCAAATAGTCCCTTCTTCAGTATTTCCAATTCCCTCCACAACTTTGCCACATCAACTTAAATAGGATTTTACACTCTGATATTGATTGTAATCTATTATGAAAGAAAATAGACCCTAAATCTAGGGAAGACACCTAGAAGAAGCAAAGACATAAGATAAATGGATGTAAGGAGAAACTCAAATACAATTATGTGATCACGGCTCATGGTGCTCTGAAGAGAACTAGCACAGATATATAGAAGGGAAAGCAATTCTACTGAAAATCCAGCTCATTCCCTGTATCATGCATGTAAGAACTCTTGAGTCCAGACAGATAAAATGACTTTAGTTGTATATCCGTAAGTAGAAGAGAAGCTCCTGGTACCCATTCCTTTTCCAGGAAGCAAAGCAAGACCTCAAGAATTCAAGGTTACCTTGCAGATAGAAGGGCTCTGATGGGACTGGTTGTAGGAAGTTTAGTGGGATGGTTTCATGTGATTCAGAGAGGGTACTCACCATCAGCACTCTGCTTAGTGGGGTGCTCTTTAATGAATCTGCTTCAGGAAGAACTACTTTAGCCAAGATTTTCTCTTATTTAAATGAGTAACAGGTGGTAGAAAAAAAAAAACAAAAATTATACGTAAGAAGAACCGGGTGGTAATACTTTGCCACTAACTAGCTTTGCAACCAACTAGCTTTGCGACCAATTAGCTTTGCAACTAACTCGCTTTGCAAACAAGGTCTGATGACTTCATTTATCTGAGCATCAACTGACTTAATACCTACTTTGAAAGAGTTATGTAAATATTAGAGACATTCTAATAGTTGAGGAGAGTATGCAAACATATACAATAAATTATATCATTACATTTTATTTTCTAATCTAATTAAGGATTTTACTAGAGACTAAGCCACTAAGTCCCAGACTCATGAAGAAACCAAAAAGTAGCAGGGGCTGAACTTCTGTTTTGCCACTTCGAGTTTTTAAAGAGGTAAAACAAAGATGGTGATAAAAAGTTTCCCATCTCCCACTAGTCTTACTACAAAACGTCTGACATTTCATGAGACTTTCTTGTGTAGTAAAGGTACACACAACCAGAAGCATAATTCTGATTAACTGGCTACCAATTGCAATGCCAATGAATGGAAAGGTCCTTAAGAGTACACACAATCCAGGTCTCCCTTCTTACCTAGGAGGGGCCCTTTTATATCTAAACTTGATACATGATATCTTGAGAAGATGACTGCATTGAGGCAGGAAGTAGGTCCTAGCAAGATTCCTGGAATGTAAGTCGGGATGAAGAGAGGACAGAGCTGAGCAGAAGGTATGTCAGGTAGCAGTCCAATGAGCTCATAAACTTACACTGGAATGTTCCTCAGGAGTATGGCAGAATTGTCAGTCACCATCAACTGCAGGCATAGGCCAGTACAGCTTCTTCCCATGCCTCATGGTTTATCCAAACCCTCCAGAGTTTTATATTATATATTATATTATAGTGTGTGTATATATACATATATACTGAGACTTTGATTCCTATATGATTTAGTAGACTAACGTGGCTCTCTGTGTATTATCTGTGGGCTCATTTTGAATACACATGACAGGACATGATCTAGAATGAGCAACTTGACAGAAATAAATACATATAAAATTGATATGACGTAAAACCAAACTTCACTTTAATCTTTCACTTTTGCTGCTGATGAAATAAGATTCAGAGAAATCTAAAGCAGAGACGTGACCAGAACACAATGATTCTGATATCAGGTTCAGTGTGTGTTGTATTAGCTGACAGCGGACTCATTACCACGTTTATGTCACTGAAGCACCTAACTATTTAGGGAGAACATAACTCCTTCTATTGTGATATAAGACACTATTAACAAGCATCACTAAGAATCTTGGAGATTTAAATAAATGCGCACATTTCAAATTTTTAAAAATGTAAGACTATTATCTTTTGCTTTTCAGGTTTTTAGCATCCCTATGTTTATACTCCCTGTTTTTGTTTTTAGTCTGTTGCTAGACATAAAAAGAAACCTTGTGGTCATCAGGCTGGAAAAAGGAAAGGCGCTGGTTTAAGACAATTTTTCTGTACTCCAAATAGGAAGTATAAATATAGGGCCACTGAAAACCAAAAGATAATAGTCTTACACCCACTAAAGCAACCAATGTTGCATCCACTGAAACAACTAAGACAACTTGAAATAATTTATGCTTAAATGTAAATAATTTTGCTATTTTCTATAATTGCCTTTTTATATCTAATATACAAACTCCAAATTCTATCTATTTAAATAAAATTTATTTATATGTATACTCATCTTTTGTAAGCAAATTGGTAACATTATTTACACAATCAAATATGAAACTCAAAATATAATTTTATTAAATTTTTAAACCTTTATATTATAAATCTTTTGTTGTTTTTTGCTACTTAGGAACCATTTACCAAGAGTATCTGACAACAAAAAATATATTTGAACAGTATTAAAACAGTCAAAGCAGTAACAAGGTATGGAAAGATATTTCAATATAAATTCATTTGATGTACAATTTAAATCACTCGTGCACCAAACTTCAGTGACAGGCGATTTACCCATGTAGCAAATCCACACATGTAGCTCTTGAACCTGAAATAAAAGTTGAAGCAGAAAAAAAAACTGTATTTATATTTACTCTAAAGTGGCAGTCATAAAAATTCGAATTATCACTTATTCTAAAATGGAAAACATTAATAAGTAAAACTGCCAGCAAACATAATTTTTTTTAAATAAACAATTTGCCAAAAAGGAAATATTGAACTCTGGGAATTTAAATTTGTAAGTTGTCTTTAAAACTCATATAATAATTTTTAAATATAAATAAATTTTAAAAGTCGAGCATTTTTTTCTGCCGTAACTACTTTGTTTGAAGTAATAATGATACAGCGTGTCAGCAGGCCAAAATTATAGAAAGAGTTGAAAATGATCATACCATGAAGAAAATAATACTTTTATAGTTTGTGTTTATAAACCTAGGAATAAATTCTCATAAAAAGTGCAAGAGAGGAAGGGAACAAAAAAGTCTCAATGGAAAAATAAAATCTGTGTTTTCTGTTGAAAATAAATTAACAAGTCAAGGAATACCCAAGTCATGACTGCAATAAACAGAAATGAAAATCTGTGCTTTTTATCTGTATTTACATCTTCCATGTTCCAGAGTTCTTTGGTCCCTGAAGTTTTTATTACTGTTGTTTTTGCCACAAGGCGTTTGGCCTCATTTAAATGATTTCCTGATTGACAGACTTAGCCATGGTTTGGAGAACACCACACAGCCCAGAGCATTAGGGGATTCAGTGAGCAGGTGTTAAACCTATTGCAGAGAATATTTCTTTTTATCCACCTCTAATCTTCCCACTGCAGAATTTTTAAACAGATGTTTTAGACAGATTTTCTCTACTTTTCATGTTTCCATGGGGTTGTTTCTCACCTGCTTAATTGCTTCTTTGCCTAATAAAGAAAAACAAAAGGAACACAAAACATACATTCTAACATCCCCTATGAGAAGAAAGTTTCCTTTTTGATTTCTATACTTTCGTTTACTTTTCTTTTAAGGGTACCAAGTTAGTAATAGAGCTAAACTGAACTTGTCTTCTGGATGTTAGGACTCCTGAATACATAGATTACCTCCTGTGTCCCCAAGTTTGGTGTTCCCTGAGTGTTCACAGTTTCTTGAGTGCTACAGCTCTTTCACCTGCCTTTCCTTTGTCCAGCCTGACGACCACAAGGTTTCTTTTTGGTTCAAGTTTAGCAAAAGACTAAAAACAAACAAACAAACACAAAAACAAACAAACAACAGAAAACCAAGGAGCATAAATAAAAGGATGCTGAAAACCTGCTTTAAAAAGTTGATAATGGCCGAATAGGAACAGCTCCAGTCTCCAACTCCCAGCGCGAGCGACACAGAAGACCAGTGATTTCTGCATTTTCAACTGAGGTACCGGGTTCATCTCACTAGGGAGTGCCGGACAATTGGTGCTGGTCAGCTGCTGCAGCACGACCAGCAAGAGCTGAAGCAGGGCGAGGCATCGCCTCACCTGGGAAGCGCAAGGGGGAAGGGAATCCCTTTTCCTAGCCAGGGGAACTGAGACACACAATACCTGGAAAATCGGGTAACTCCCACCCCAATACTGCGCTTTAAGCAAACGGGCACACCTGGAGATTATATCCCACACCTGGCTGGGAGGGTCCCACGCCCACAGAGGGCTCCCTCATTGCTAGCACAGCAGTCTGCGATCTAACCGTAAGGCAGCAGCGAGGCTGGGGGAGGGGCGCCCGCCATTGCTGAGGCTTAAGTAGGTAAACAAAGCCTCTGGGAAGCTGGAACTGGGTGGAGCTCACAGCAGCTCAAGGAAACCTGCCTGTCTCTGTAGAC
>NW_012110873.1:0-2607 GCF_000951045.1 Mandrillus leucophaeus | reverse complement strand
AAAAAATGAAAATCCCAGACTACATATTTAACATACAATGTTTAAATACTTCAAGACATTATATATATAAAAATATATACAAACGTAGCAAACATAGAAAATCATTTTATAAACTGTTTCTTGTGACTGCAATATCATTTAGAAAGTTCAGATGCATGCTTATTTTGCACTATTCTACCGTGTATTACAAATTTCCAAATATATGAAAATAATCTAGCTTGAGCTAAACAATATACTCCAGTTATATACCAGACTTGATTTATTGTTGCAAATTCCTCAAAATGTTGAGGAATCTTTCTAGATATCCTTATAGGATAATTAGTAAAATCTCTGAATGGTACCTCACTTCTACATGAAAAAACATTTTTTTAATCTTAAAAAGTAAAAACCTTACTTTATAGACTTCTACTTGCTGCTGGCTTGCTTCCAGCTCACCTTTTAAAGATGCTTGAAGTATTAAGTGATCAGTTTCCTACAGAATGAGAATCTTGGTTAAATTTTTAAAAATGTTACTCATAAATAAATTATGAATAAGTACTAAAATATGAAACTGAAAAATTAACATACTGCTTGCTTTGAATCTGCCAGTTCCTTTTTGGTTTTCACAAGCAATTGCTTGATTTTGGTGTTTTTTTCTTCATATTGTTGTACTGAAGACTGTAATGAAGCTAGCACAAGAAATAATTTCAGCAGAAAAAGATGAAACATTTTTTATGAGTGAATTTGAATACACAAATAATGTCTTCTTTGTATTGGCTCATCTTTAAAAGAAGCCTGTTTTAGCTTTTTATTATGGAATACTTCAAACATACGTGACAGTAGTAACAACAGTGCCATAAACTCTACTGTACCCATCTCCCAGCTTTTACAATTACAATCCATGACTATCTCAGTTAACCCAGACAACAGCAAGGTATTTAAGAAATGTTAAAGTGAATAAATGTGGACTATAAACATCTTAATGGCAAACAGTTTTACACCCATTCTGGGCCCCAGTAACATTTATCCTGTTAAACACTTGACAGTGAAAGACTGGTGAAATAAACAAGAAATGCCCCCCACTAAATCAAGTTGTTATGATGAAATAATTAAAAGGTAAAGTGAACTTTATTTAACTCACTTATTTCTTCTTGTAGGGTTTCTTGTTTCTGTTTTTGAATTTTTATTTCTTGCTCCAAATCTTCTATCTTGTTGTTTTTATTACTTAACTTTTGATTTAGTTCTTTCATCAAACGTTCATAATCAGCTATTTCCATATTCATCAATGTGGTTTGTTGGGCATCCTGCACATTTTATAAATAAAAGATTTAGACAATAGTAGATCAGTTCATTTGTAAAATTGCTAAAATGATGCCACAGCAATAAATGGATGCTTTTCTGTAATACTCAAATCGTTTACACTGTAATGAAGAAATGAGGAGTTGGATATTTTCTAGTTTTTAATTTCACAAAATATTTTCTAATAGTTTAACCCAACTTTCTTAGTTTCATTTTATTTCATTGTAACGAACTACAATGGGCAGTTGTAGCCTGTGGAGCTCTTATTTATTAAATACTAATACTTCAAGTGGCTCTTATATACTAGTACATTTCTTTTTAGCCTAATCTTTGAAGGAGTAAAGTCAGCCAAAGTTTTAAGTATAATACAAATTTCAAGCTTTGACATTAATTAAATCTTAATGTGTCATACAACAATCATGTACACAAAATGAAATGTCAAACCAAAATCTTATAACTCATGAGCTTAGATTCTTCTGAAAGGACTGGTACTTAGAGAAGTTAAATTTTCAATTTTTTGAGCAAGTAATTTATAAAGCATTATTTTAGTACCACAAGTAACATTCTAAAATATTTCTTTTCAACATGTATAGAATAGTTTAACAATGCAGGCTGGGTGCGGTGGCTCACACCTGTAATCCCAGCACTTTGGGAGGCTGAGACGGACAGATCATTTGAGGTCAGGAGTTCAAGACAAGCCTCACCAAAATGGTGAAACTCCTTCACTACCAAAAATACAAAAAGTTAGCCGGGTGTGGTGGTGCATGCATGGAATCTCGGCTACTCGGGAGGCTGAGGCTGAATAATTGCTTTGAACTCGGGAGGCAGAGGTTGCAGTGAGCCGAGATCAGGCCACTGCACTCCAGCCTGGATCACAGAGCAAGATCACAGAAAGAACAGAACAAACAGAAAAACAAAACAGAACAACGTGAATATTACACCAATTTTGATCCTAGTGTTTTATTTTACCTTTTTAACCAGCTCTAATTCTTGCATGGTTTTCTGAAGCTGTTTCTTTTCCTTTTGAAGTTGTACCTGAAGTTCTTCAAGTTCATTTACAGTAGTGGCATGTTCCTGAAATTAAAAATAAAAACAACCCACACAACCCAACCAACATTAAAAAGGTATTTTTAAGGGGCTTTAAAATAAATCTGACGGTCGGGCGCAGTGGTTCACGCCTGTAATCCCAGCACTTTGAGAGGCCCAGGCGGGCAGATCACAAGGTCAGGAGACTGAGACCATCCTGACTAACACAGTGAAGCCCCATCTACTAAAAACACACACAAAACATTAGCTGGGCTTGGTAGTGAGTGCCTGTAATCCCAGCTA
>NW_012110872.1:0-967 GCF_000951045.1 Mandrillus leucophaeus | reverse complement strand
GGAAGGAAGGAAGGAAGGAAGGAAAACACCTTTGTCCAGTGTTGAGAATAAATGCAATACTTCCAACTCTGTGGTCTCCAGATTTGTTTTGCTGTATCTAATGCGGATGACCTTTATCAGCAAGACACCCATTAACACACAGAAGATAAGTTGCAGTGTGAATAGTGCCTTGAGATTGTGGCAATAAAACTGGAGCCACGCCTGACTTTGCAGTTTATTTGGCTGCAAGTGGCCATGGAAAGTGGGCATGAACCATCATTGTATGATATGCTCAAGGCTCAGGAATATATATACAGGTTATTAAGTCAAAGTACCTGTAAAACACTGCACAGAGTTGATTCAGTCTGTTAAATATTTTACACCTCTTACAAAAATATCTACCCTAAAGGAAAATTAGATACAGAGAATAATTCACACCATAAATGCTCTTGTGTGGGCAGGAGTTAGGTGGTATTTGTTTTTATGAGGTGAAATCTGCAGTTATAACGTAGACTTCTTTCTAGAATGGCAAATAGGATTCTAAACTGACAACAGGCAGCTGCAGGCCTGATGTGAATTTACAGGTTGCCTAGTAGTGCTACTGAAAGATAGATTGTGTGGTAGGAGGTTTTCTCATAACTTTTTTTTTTCGTTGCTTTTCTTCTTCTTTTCCCTGTGCGGGCTGTAAACCGATTGTAAAGTGTGTGACACCCCAGAATCTGAGAAGAAATACAAAGCTACTTTCAGTATCCTTCACCATAGCCTACAAGTTCTCTTTCCTTCCTCCCTTCTGCCTTCCTCCCTCCCTCCCTCCCTTCCCTCCTTCCCTCCCTCTCTCCCTCCCTCCCTCCCTCCCTCCTTCCTTCCTTCCTTCCTTCCTTCCTTCCTGCCTTCCTTCCTTCCTTCCTTCCTTCCTTCCTGCCTTCCTGCCTTCCTGCCTTCCTTCCCTCCTTCCTTCCTTTTTTTGAGACAGGGTCTTGCTAGGTTG
>NW_012110871.1:0-1093 GCF_000951045.1 Mandrillus leucophaeus | reverse complement strand
GGTTCACTCCATTCTCCTGCCTCAGCCTCCCGAGTAGCTGGGTCTACAGGCGCCCACCACCTCGCTCCGCTAATTTTTTGTATTTTTACTAGAGACGGGGTTTCACTGTGTTAGCCAGGATGATCTCAATCTCCTGACCTCATGATCCGCCCACCTCGGCCTCCCAAAGTGCTGGGATTACAGGCTTGAGCCACCGCACCCGGCTAATCAACGCTTTTATAATAATAATAATAAAAAAAAAATCTAACTTTTCTCCAACTCCATGCTCCTGATTAACTTTGTCTGCATTTTTAAACACTAGAATATATTTTTAAATGCTACCTTTTTGTATAAATAGCATGTGTAAGATACGAGATTTAAATATGTGGAAAATTGAATAAGCTTCATAAATGTAAAGAATTACTAGCAATTAAGTTAAAAGACAGAATGGCTTCTAACAACCTTCACAAGTTATATAAGGTGAAGATTCTTTGGGGAGACTAGTATACCTTATGATAATCATGAAGCTCTATCTTTTCTTTTAATTCTCATGTTTTAAAATTATACTTCAAATGAACTTTCTATCCTTTTAAAGTTTTTGGAATTACTTGAAATCTTTATAGATCATCGCAACACAAAATTCTGTTAGTCTCTTCTTTGCAGCTTCGGTTTATGCCAAGCTATTTTTGAATCTTTAAACAGACTACCTAATGGTGTCTCATATAAGAATGATTATGTTGTCTTATGTTGTTTCATTTTTGTTTAAAATATGGATCTCAATTGTCACAATAATCAGATGAGGAATGAAGTTTACAACCATTTTTTTGTTTGTTTGTTTTGTTTTTTGAGACAGAGTCTCTCTCTGTTGCCCAGGCTGGAGTGCAGTGGCACCATCTCGGCTCACTACAAGCTCCACCTCCTGGGTTCACGCCATTCTCCTACCTCAGCCTCCCAAGTAGCTGGGAGTACAGGCGCCGGCCACCACACCCAGCTAATTTTTTTGTATTTTTAGTAGACACTGGGTTTCACCATGTTAGCCAGGATGGTCTCGATCTCCTGACCTCGTGATCTGCCCGCCTCAGCCTCCCAAAGTGCTGGGATTACAGGCGTGAGC
>NW_012110870.1:0-1173 GCF_000951045.1 Mandrillus leucophaeus | reverse complement strand
GTCAGGAGTTCAAGACCAGCCTGGCCAACATGGTGAAACCTCACCTCTACTAAAAATACAAAAAAAAAAAAAAAAAAAGAAAAAGAAAAAAAATTAGGCGGCCATGGTGGCAGGCGCCTGTAATCCCAATTACTTGAGAGGCTGAGACAGGAGAATTGCTTGAACCCAGGACGGGGAGGTTGCAGTGACCCGAGACCGCACCATTGCACTCCAGCCTGGGTGACAAGAGTGAAACTCTGTCTCAAACAAACAAAAAAAGAGTTATGAACAGTAAAATGAGAAGTTTAACATACACCTCCCCAGGGTACTGGGAGGAGAGAATAGAATGTAAGAGACCATATATTTGACATGGTAATGGCTGAGACATTTCCAGAATTGATAAAAGACTCAAATTCATAAAGAGGAACAGTAATTCTCATGTACAATAAATAAAGTTAAATCCACACCTACACACATTTGTTGTGAAACTCCAGAGCACCAGTAGCAAAGAAAAAACCTTTAAAAAGCAGGCAGAGAGGAAACAACATATTGCTACAAAGAGATAACAATTAGACTGATAGATTTCTCAACAGTTGCAAAATTAGACCCTAGAATCATATACACAAAACATTGGAAGTTAAATTTAGAAAAAGATATACCATGAAAACACTAACAAAAACAAAACTAAAACAGCTTTATGAGTATCAGGCAAAGTAGACTCTAAGGAGGTATATATTACTAGAAATAAAAAAGGACATTTCATAATGATAAAATATTATGCCAATTGAATCCATTCTAAATGTGTATGTACTTATTCATATAGCTTCAAAACTATTCAGAACAAAAATTGACAGAATAAAAAGTAGAAGTAGAAAAATCTACCACGATAGAGGGAGGTTTTAATACTCCTCTCTCAGGAACTAAAAGAACAGATAAATTTTTTTTTTTTTTTTTTTGAGACGGAGTCTCGCTCTGTCGCCCAGGCTGGAGTGCAGTGGCCAGATCTCAGCTCACTGCAAGCTCTGCCTCCCAGGTTCACGCCATTCTCCTGCCTCAGCCTCCCAAGTAGCTGGGACTACAGGCGCCTGCCGCCACGCCTGGCTAGTTTTTTGTATTTTTTAGTAGAGACGGGGTTTCACCGTGTTAGCCAGGATGGTCTCGATCTCCTGACCTCGTGATCCGCCCGTCTAGGCC
>NW_012110869.1:0-2356 GCF_000951045.1 Mandrillus leucophaeus | reverse complement strand
TTTTTTGAGACGGAGTCTCGCTCTGTCGCCCAGGCTGGAGTGCAGTGGCGCGATCTCCGCTCACTGCAAGCTCCACCGCCTCCCAGGTTCACGCCATTCTCCTGCCTCAGCCTCCCAAGAAGCTGGGACTACAGGTGCCCACCACCATGCCCGGCTAATTTTTTTTTGTATTTTTAGTAGAGATGGGGTTTCACTGTGTTTGCCAGGATGGTCTCAATCTCCTGACCTTGTGATCCGCCCACCTCGGCCTCCCAAAGTGCTGAGATTACAGGCGTGAGCCACTGCGCCCGGCCAACAATACACAGATATCTTAAAATACAGTAAGTTGGCTGTATATCCCTAATATATACACAAAGATAGAAAAAACTGTTTTAGTAATCATGTTGTTAATAAAAATATTGATATTATTCTGAAACTAGTATATGGATATTATAGGATAAAGCAAATAAGTGATTATGTTAGAAAGCAAGATGTTCAGCATAAGATTAGAAAGATACAAATATATGGCCAGGCGTTGTGACTCACATCTGTAGTGCCAACTATTTGAGAGGCTAAGACAGGAAGATTGCTTGAGCCCAGGAGTTTGAGCTATGATTGTGCCACTACACTGTAGCCTGCGTGACACAATGAGACTTTGTCTCTAAAACAATAATAAAGTAAATAAAAGATACAAATATAAAATCAAATAAGTTAAAATGTTATATTCTTAAATTTGGAATCTAATTAGCAAGATGAACAAAAGATGTTTTCTCTTTCTTTAAAAAAAAAAGTATTTTATCTTTGTCACTAAAAAAGCCTTGAAACAGGCTGGGCACAGTGGCTCACACCTGTAATCCCAGCACTTTGGGAGGTCGAGGCGGGCAGATCATGAGGTCAGGAGTTCAAGACCAGCCAGGCCAATATGGTGAAACCCTGTCTGTACTAAAAATACAAAAAATTAGCCGGGCGTAGTGGGATGCGCCTGTAGTCCTAGCTACTCAGGAGGCTGAGGCAGGGGAATTGCTTGAACCCGGGAGGCGGAGGTTGCAGTGAGCTGAGATCACGCCACTGCACTCCAGCCTGGGCAACAAAGCAAGACTCTGTCTCAAAAAAAAAAAAAAAAAAAAAAGAGAGGCTTAAGTGCTGTCTCTTATACACATCTAGATGTGTATAAGAGACAGGTCTTGTTCTGTTGCCCAGGCTGGAGTGCAATGATACAATTATAGCTCACTGTAACCTCGAACACTTTGGCTCAAATGATCCTCCAGCATCAGTCTGCCAAGTAGCTGTGGGACTGCAAGTGTGCGCCACCATGCCTGGCTAATGTTTAAAATTTTTTTGTAGAGACAGGGTCTCACTGTGTTGCCCACCCATTAACTTGTCATTTACATTAGGTATATCTCCTAATGCTATCCCTCCCCCATCACCCCTCCCCACAATAGGCCCCTGTGTGTGATGTTCCCCCTTCCTGTGTCCAAGTGATCTCATTGTTCAATTCCCACCTATGAATGAGAACATGCAGGGTTTGGTTTTCTGTTCTTGCGATAGTTTGCTGAGAATGATGGTTTCCAGCTGCATCCATGTCCCTACAAAGGACATGAACTCATCCTTTTTTATGGCTGCAGAGTATTTAATGTAAATGAAACTGTACTGCCCTTCACAGTTGGGTTTTTCAGTTGACAGTATGTCTTGAAGATCTTTATTTAATTTTTTTTACTGTTGCCTGTGATTCTATTGTATGAATAAACCATATTTTAACTATTCCCCTGGTGATGCACCTTTAGGTTGTTGCCATTTTTCCAGTATTACAAACAGTGCACAGAAGATGCAGTGACCATCCTTATTCATTCCTCCTTGTGACATGTTTTGCTCTAGGGTAGATATTTATAGGTAGAATGATTGGGTCAAAGAGAAGGTACCTTTTATATTAATAGATTCTGCCATTTGGTGACCATACTAGTTTATAGGTCCCTGGCAACTAAATATTTTGTTTTGTTTTGCGGTGACAGGGTCTTGTTCTGTTGCCCAGGCTGGAGTGCAATGATACAATTATAGCTCACTGTAACCTCGAACACTTTGGCTCAAATGATCCTCCAGCATCAGTCTGCCAAGTAGCTGTGGGACTGCAAGTGTGCGCCACCATGCCTGGCTAATGTTTAAAATTTTTTTGTAGAGACAGGGTCTCACTGTGTTGCCCAGGCTGGTCTTGAACTCCTGGTCTGAAGTGACCTTCCTGCCTCAGCCTCCCAAAGCTGGGAGTTTGCAGGTGTGAATCACTGCACCCAGTCTAAATGAGTTTTCATTCTAGATGTAACTGGTCTCTTCAGGAAGAAGATGGGAGGAGTAGAAGCATGTGCTGGATTTTTTTTTTTTTTTT